>NC_044258.1:16330582-16488082 GCF_003957555.1 Calypte anna
CTAAAATGTTGGGGAAAAAAAATATGGGAAAAAAACCTATCTACCATCTGCCTATTGATTCAGAAAATCTAGACTATGTGCTTCTGTCCAAAAATCTCTGGTAATAAAAAGCTCAGTGTGGTATAACTTGATATTGCTTTGAATATGCTACATGCTATAGTTGGAGAAGACAGAGCTATGGAGAGAGTCCATGACCACCAATTATGAAGAGTCTGACATGCACCCAAAGCTGGAATTTCACAGGAAAAGGCCCCTAACAAATGACTGAAGGGGACACAGTTTGATGGGTGATCTTATCATCCCTTTTGGTCGACCATTAAGTGTTTGCAGACATTGCCAGTGGTGTTTTGCTTCTGAATTTTTCTATTTTTCTCTTCACTTGCCACTTCTCTGTCTCCCTGCTTAGTCCAAATATAATTACAGATGATAAAGAAGTTGTAGGGATAAACATACCTTGGCTTGGACAGCACACCCACTTCATTCAGAGTGGTGAAGCAGCTTTTGTTTCTTCTTCATTGGCAGGATGAATATTGTAGCTTACAACAAGCTTCTTTTTTATCAATACCTCAGTCACATCCCAGTAAGCAAGGTTCAGAGCTTGCCTGACAAAGAAATGGGTCATGCTGCTTTGCTTGGTATTCTATTTTTTTGTCAGAGAAGAATAGGAACACATTCCACAAATAATCTTTCAGGTAGACAGAAGAGATGTGTGTGCAGGGCAGTTGGTTTAAGGCTGTCAATGGTTTTTCTACTTCACCAGTTTGAATTCAGATCAGAGGCCTGACACATCTTTCTGGTTCCTTCTCTGAAATGCTCCCACAGTCAAAACACTCAGCTTTTATTTATACTTTATAAAACTGTGCTGCTCCCAGGAAAAGAAACTGAATCCTCTGCTTGGCAGGGAGGAAACCAAGACTTGTAAGGTTTGGGACCTGTCCAAAGTTATGTTAAAAAAAACTTCAGCAGACACAGTAATAGTACTGAGGACACCTGAATTTTAGGTCATCCCCTAGTTTGTTTTCATGGTTCCTGACCAGAAGCTCCCTCAAGCCTTTCAGATCAGTGCAGAGATAAGAAAAGGTACAGAAGTGGCTGAGCTGAACCCTGATGGGCTGAGAAACAAATGTAGCCAACAGGTCAGTGCCTGAACCTCCCAACAAGAAGTACAAATAACCTGTTTTTAATAGAAAAATGTGAGCACCACTGCCAGAGGAATAACTGAGCTCTGGGGTGTCTATTTTTAGACAAACATGCAACTGTGGATGCACTTTTCAGAGTTTTGATAAAACCTTTTGCTCTTCCCTGACAAGCACTCCTAAGCTGTGAGTGCAGCTCAGACATGGACAGAGGTCTGTCCCACATGACAGGCTTGGGCTCAACATCTTTTCATGCAAGACTCACCATGAGGCAACCCAGTCAAATTTGTATGTCCAGAAAAAATATGCATGGTTGAGCATGAGGTTCCTGACCTGCTCCCCATTATTTCTCATCTGCCCTCTTTGTCAGACAACTGTCCTTGATTCAGCTAGAGACAAAGATTTAAAGCAAACTAGCCATAACTTAAAATATTGCTCAGGAGACTATGTAATTTCTTTCTCCCATCTGCCATTCCTCTTTATTTCCTATTTCATTTCATCTCATCCTCTCTCTTTCACATCACTTCATTATTTCCATCCATCCCTATTAATCCTTCATCACCACCACTGCTCCACAGACTAAAGGAAGTCAGCTGTGCTGGCAAGACCCAATTCAGGGAGCTGCTCCCCCCAGCAGCAATCATTTATGTGACCTTCTCTCTTTCTCCTGTGGATTTTGGAAGGTAAGATCCCACCTTCACTGCAGCTGCAGGTCCAGATTTGCACTGCCCACACCAGCAATCCCCAGCCCTCATGGACCTCATGGCCCATTTCAGGTGTGTCCTGATGAATAAAGCAGATGCCTCTTCTGCTTCTCCTACAGTCTCAGATTCCTTGACCAGAACAGAGAACTCAGAAGACTGACATTTGAGGTCTTGCCATTAATTTATTCCTCTGCAAGAGGAAAATTGATCACTATGGATTTGATCAGATTTTCCTTGGACTTGAGACAGAGATTGAAGAACAGGCCAAGCTGCTGCTAAATGCACAATATAGGTTCCAAGAAGAGAATGTCAGGGTTTTTCTGGACTCTGTTTTTCCTAATGCTCTTTCAGTTCTGTTTTCTTTCTGAAAGAATCTTCTAGAATCTGAAAGACCTGTAAAGCCTACAGGGTGTCTTGCATAAAGTGGTCCAGATGTTTTTCAAATATGGGACCAAGTGCCCAATACCTTTCTAGTATCTCACAGAGAAAAAAATCAGGAAATGTTACAGGCTGAAGACAATGATTTCTGTGCCTTCTTTCAAAAAAAAAAAAAATCATAGAACTATAGAATGGTTGGTGTTGAAAGGAGCCTTTAAAGGTCATCTATTTCAGCCCCTCTGCAATGAGCAGGGACATCAACTAGATCAGGTTGCTCAGAGCCCTGCCCAGGAACATCAGGATGTTCTGCTTCCTTACAGCCAGTGCTGTTCACAAGCTGGGGGAGAAATAAAGAGCAGCCAAAAACTTTAAGAACTGTTTAGCACATCGGTGGTGTTGATTTCCAATCCATATGTCCCTCCTTTAATCCTCCAAAACACCTACCTGGGGGATTCTACTCTCAGCCCACCTTGAAGCACCTCCTATAGCAATACTATTTAAAGCCTTGATGCTTGCAAAGCATCCCCAAAAGCCACCCATGCCCCATGAAGTGTGTGGAGACCTGGCCAGTGTGTTGCTGTCTTCAGTTTCCCTTTCCACTGCTGCCTTTACATTCCCAACAGAATTTGACCAGAGTGGCTGGGTTCTGAGAATGGAATGGATGGAAAAGTTGTTCACCAGCTGATGTGAGACAGGAAGGCTATTTTGTGCCTGAATATTTGAGGTTCTCATCCCTACCAACAGTCTGGTTCTTTCTGTAGTCCCTCATTAACCCAGAGCAGCCCTATTGAAACTGAGATAATTATTCTCTTGCAATCAAAGGTAGTGTTTGGGGTAGAAGGACTGAAAAATGGGAGTTCACAACAGGTGAAGTTCTTGATCAAGATTATTTTTTTCCCCAGACAAACCCAAAGTTTGTATAATGAGGATTTCTGGTAAGCTATGGTCTATTACATGGGAAAAGCAGTTGCTCATCACTAATTGACTCCATCCTTCTCAGAAAGATGTTTTTTTTTCCATAGACACCCAGGATCAGGATTTCTGAGCACATACAAGCCTAACACTAAGTTAAATGAAAACTGAAGAACTGGCCTGAAAGCAGAGATTACCATTAACTTGCAATTTATTAGAACCTTGCCACGATTTAAACACAGGTTGCTCTGCTGAGATAGAGACAGTATCTACCTGCAGCTCTCCACTTTTCTCACTGCTCTGCAATAAAGAGGCTGAACTGGGTGGAAAACAGAAGCTGTGCCCTGCACACCTCAGTGGAAGCTGAGAAGCATCCCTGAGACACAGGTGAACCCTTCAAACCCAAACCAGCAGCTACCAGTGTGAGGGGTATCAGAGATTCAGTGTCCAGTTCATGCAGTTCAGAGGCAAATTGATATTAAAACCAGACCACAGAAGATCTACACCTCACAGATGCCTTACATATAAAGAGAGGGTGTACAATGGCTGTGCTGATCATTTTCCTAGGATTTAGAGAAATGAGCAAATTAAGCTTTACAGACTTCATGGTTACTTGATCTCACTACAGTAAACAGCTCCATATTTTTCCTTTTCATGTTTTATCCTGAAGCAACAGAGCATTACATTAATTGACTTGTCTTATTAATTCAATAAGCTGCTTCCAAGATGAAATGCTTAGCTATGCTTGCTTGTTTTTGGCACTTTTTTGGTTGTTGGAAGAAAAGCTTTAAGGCTAAAATTGCTCTGATGTTTTCCACAGTTCACTGAATAATTTTATGCACTACTGAAGATTTGCCACATTTGGAATTACTGCAAACAGCTACTTTTTCATCATATTGTAATTTAATTCACATTTTTAGGATGATAAGGAAACATTTAACAGTTTGCATATTAGAGAAGTGTATTTGTTCTGCCATAAAGTTGTGGTTAGAATACATTATAGGCCACTGCATTCCATAATTTATAATCTGGATATAAGACACATTTAGAAGATGAAAGATTACACAGGAGCCACCCCTTTCAAATGAATTATATGCAGGAAAATTCAGGGAGAAAAAATTGACCTTGCTGTAAATATAAACCAAAAATACTTTGTGTAAACTTGAGAAAGATTCAGAAATGTCTCCTATTTCAGCAAGTTACTGGGAGGCAAACACAGCTGAAACTTAGAGAAATCTGAATCCAGATAGATCTATCCAACGTTCCTTAAGGGGAAAATACTCATGTAGCTATGGGAAGTCTTAGATTTCAATGTCATGACCCTGAATTTGCCTTTCAACTGGTGGAAAAAAAAAACCTGATTTTTAAGATTTTTTTTTTTCTGGGAACTGGGTGGAAATGAAAGGTCTTTCATTAACTGAGCTTGTTCCTTTTTAAAAAGGGGTTGCCAGTGCTCTTACCTTTTAAAACTCTCCTTCCATTTGTGGCTCCACTGTAGGCTGTGCCCATAGAGTCTTGGTAGAATATCACTGTGCCTGTCTCCTGTTAGTGTCACCCTTCAGCAGCCTTTGCTGATGTCCCTCAAACTCCCCATGTCCCTTGAAGGGTCCTGGTGCACTTTGAGCTATTCCCCTAGAGGGAAAACTCCATCTTATTTCTTGGGCTTGGAGTAGAAGCTGATGGTGAAGCCTCCAAGGGGAGGAGGTCTCTGCAGGGTAACTGTGAAAACCTTCACCCTGATGGGAAAAGGAGGTGAGTGAGCCCTCAGCAGTGATTGCTCCTCAACCTGGAGGTAGTACAGGTCCCTGAATCCCCGCTCCACATGTTGGCACTCAGCAGAGCCCCTTACGGAGCTCCTGTTCCCAAGGAGCCTGGCAGGTTTGTGCCCAGAGGTCAGAGCAGTGATTCCCACCAGGCCAGGTCACAGATTGGAGCAGTTTGTGGCAAACCTCACCATGGCTCAAGTCACTGCTGCAGCAAAACTCTTTGATAGCAAGGGTTTGAGCCAAAATCAAAACTTTGCCTGCAGTGAGGCCCTGTTTTACAAATGAAGGTTATTGATCAGGCTTCTGGCCTTAAGAAAAGAAATCCAAACATAATTTATGCTCAGAGTGACCTGTAGGTGTTTGCACAGCAATTAATACCCACAGTTATGGCAATGCAGCTGGACACATGGCAATAGATCTTTTCCTTGAAACATTTTACCCTTCCAGCCACTACCTCTGACTCTTCATTATGTGTCCCCATGCTCTTTGCATTTCAATATTATCATCCTGAACAAAGCTCCATGTACTGTTTAAATGAGTAAGGAACATCTGGTAAGCTGAGACTGCTGGGACTCCATGGACAGATAAAGTTGTAGCACTTTTCCTCTTGTATATGGAAATGCATTGTAAATTAAATCCAAGAATCATCTGAAAAGGTGCAGGTGGGGAAATGCCATCATTTGTGCCAAGGTCAAATTCCATGCAGTTAAGCTTCAAGTCAGTGCATTTCTCATGCATTCAGTCACAAAGCATTAGAGTATTCACTCATTATTTTCTGTTTTATTGGCTTTCTAAAGGTGCTTGCAACATGATATTTTGGCCTCCTCAAAATACGTGCCAAACACATTATAAAAACTAACAAATCTTGTAGGAAAATATCCCTCCCACAACCCTGGCTTTTTTTTTTTTAACTTTTTCCTTCCATTTTATTTAAAGAAATGTGAGATAATACTGAAATCTCAACCTGGAGCTGCCCGAGACTGAACCACTGCCTGCTGATCTACCTTAGTTAAAAAAAAAAAAAAAAAAAAAAGAAAAGAACAAATTGTGCAGTAGGCCATCTGCCATGAAACATAAATGTCTTGTAATAGCAATGAGCCAAGAGCCATGAACCACTTAGCCTGAGGGAGAAGATGTTTCAGCAGGGTAAGCAGCAAGAAAAGCCTCAACGAGACGGGTGATGCTCCCTTTCAGCTCCAGCTGCTGCAGAGTTGAAGGCCAACTCTCCACAGCCTCCTGAATTCCTGCCTGGCCCAACAGCTCCTGCTGTGTCACCTCTTCACCTTTGCTTTCATGCAGGGAGATTGAACTCTTGGGAAGATAAAAGTCCCTTTTGTCAGTGTTACTCTCTGGTCAGCCATCCTCTCCATCCTGCTGTGCTCAGAGATGGTGATGCTGGACCTGGAGGGTACCACCACCTCCCTGCTGAAGCTGATCAGCCCTCCTGGTGTGCTGCTCTTCCTCTGGCACAATTGGTCTGACACAGATTAAGGAGTGCTCAGGCCCTCACAAAAAGTGAGAAGAGGGCACTATAGGCTGGGGGGACTCTTCTAACATCAGAGCTGCATCTGGAAGGCAGTGATGCCATAGATGTGCACTCAGCACTGACGCCCATCCTGTTGCTGTACACAGGAGACCATTTTCAGAATGTCCACACACATTTTGGGCTTTGTCTTTGCCTAGAAAAGGAGAAAAAGGCAGTGGGGAATGTGTAGCCTACACCTTTCCAAGAATTCTACCCCTGTTTGCTGCCAAGCCTCCAAAACACCTTCTATTCCATGGAAAAATGTTGGTCCAAAGTACAACCACAGCCCAAATGTCAAATAGGATTAATATGAGCCAGTAGGACATTTCAATCTGTTTACTCTGGAGAGGAGCTAATAACAAAAGACAAACAGCTTTCACCACAAGGTAAGGTTATCTCAGGTCACAACAGCTCAGAGGTGTAACCGACAAACCTTTCTTGGGGTACGGCGCTCCAAAGTCAGAGAGGTGTTCTCACCCAGGTACACAGTCAGTGCTCCCATTTTGCTGCTTTCAGCCTTGGCTTAGCCTTGTTGGGTGCTTCTGCTCCAGACTCAGGTAACCTCCTCCTATGGCTGCTCCAGAGTGAGCTGAGGGTGTGTTGGGAAGCTCCCCTTTTATTGGCTCCCCCAATCCTGCTCATGCGCAGCTGAGGCAAACCCTAATTGGGCACAGGTGGGCTTAACACAAGCTCACGCCTCCCACCTTGTAATTAGCAACACCTGATTGCCTCATTTCACTACATCTCAGCACCCCACTGCCCACTCTGCAAATAAATTCCCTTTAAAAATCAGTCTCCTGCACATTCATAGGTTCCCCCAAGCCCTAATTTTGAAGGACATGGGGAACAACTCCCCATTGGCTGCATCTCCCACTTTCAGGATTTGGTAGCTCATGGCCATGGCCCAGTAATTTTTTTCCCTCCAAATTGAAGGCTCCCAGCCCAGATCCTCCATCAGCTTCTGTGTCTGAAGATATATTTATTTTAAACCACTAGCCCCAAATCCATCTTAAAATAATATTCACCTTTGTGTCTGCAGATTTCTGAGCTCCTGACCCATCTCAAGACACCTTTTACCTGAATAATATGGAACCCAGGAGATTTTTTTTTCACCTACCCATCGTGCAGGTCTGTGACACAGATCAACAAAGTTTCCATCCCTTGATGCATCCTCAATGCACTAGTGAAGAAAAGAAAGTAAAGATGCTCCATATCTGGATAAAACACATCTTCTGGCTCGGGAAGTTCTAGCACCGATCTTGTGTAAGCTGAGGGCTACAAAGGATGGTGAAGAATCACTCTAGCAGTTCCTTTAGATGAGATTATTTCACATCACTGATATTAATCAATGCCCAAGGGCAAAGGGACTGGTATTAACCTACCCAGCTTCCCAATGTCATGAAAAAATAAGTACATTCTTTGTATGTTCCTAGGAGAAGGAAATAAAGCTAGAAACAAAGTGCTTAAAAACCTGCATTTGTCAGACTGATCCTGTTTAATTAAACAGGAAATTGCAGGGCAAGTAAATCAATCTTTACAAATAAAAGCTGTTTGTCTGTTTACAGAAGAGAAACCTTTGGTGATTTATCTAAACGAATGTAATTGCCTCGTGATTAATAGTGACCAGAGACAGTCAGAGGGAGGAAATGAGGAACAGGAGTGACTTTCCTCAGTGGTATTCTAAGCATTGCAGAGCTAAATGCCCCTGCCAAAGCAAGGATTAACCAACCAGAATTTTATATTTTATAGCAGGAAACTGCTGGTTTTCTTCTAGTTTCTTCCATTGAAGTTATCAGGAGAAAACCAGAAGTGGGGATTGATCTTTGGAGATTTGGGTCCTGATACACCTTTGGTTTTTTCTTTCTCTTTGTGATGATATAAAGTCAGATTTTCCCCTTCCCAGTTCTCCTCTAGGCCCACTGCCTTTTTAATACAGGGCTGTAAAAAAGCAGGCACTGCCTGCCTGAAGTGACAGCAGGCTTGGAGCAACACATGGTGAGTAGATCAGGTCCTCAAAAGCAGAAGAGATACAATGTGCTGGTCTACAGGCAACCTACAGGTGGTCACAGGCTGCCTGTATTGTGGCAGTGAACCAGGGGCTGCAATACAGTATATACAGCATTATACATATATACATATATATATACATAATTGTACTGCATAATCTTAAATCTGAATATATTTTCTTCATCACAGAAGCACTATGAAGATGCCAGTAATAGCTCTTTATGGCCCTAAAACCCGACAGGAATTAATACTTGAGGGACACTTGGCCTTCAGATAAATCTATCATCTTGTTTAAAAGGACAGCCTGTGCTTTTCATTACACAATCAGGGCCTTCTTGCAGCCATTCATCTCAGGATATCCTCAGAAATATAGATCAGTGGTGACAGGACAGACAAATGAGCATGTCAGGGTTATTTTTTCATTGTATTTATTTACTTGTGTGCTGAAGTATTCCAGCCTGAAAACCACAGTGTGAGTAGACAGTGGGATGATTTGATTGTCCAGAGAACAGCTAGTTCATGGATAGCTTCTAATAAAGCTGCTTTATTATACCACTAGCACAGCACAACTCTCCATTTCAGGGAGCCTCACTATCTCACAAGGTCTCTTCATAAATTGCCAGTCAGTTCTGTCACTGTCTGTCAGCCTTCTGGTTTCCAGGAGTCTGTTTGATGAGACAACAGCTTCTATCAAAAAAAAAAAAAAGGGTTATTTTCAGAGATTTGGGGCCTTTCCCTTTCTGGAATATGTCTAATGCAAGCCAGTGCCCAACCTGAGTGTCCAGTTGGCAGCACCATGCCCAAGATTCAGCACATCAGGAGTGGTTTGGGGTGAGCTGCTGGTACTTACCTGCCCTGTTTG
This sequence comes from Calypte anna, assembly GCF_003957555.1. Taxonomy (NCBI): domain Eukaryota; kingdom Metazoa; phylum Chordata; class Aves; order Apodiformes; family Trochilidae; genus Calypte; species Calypte anna. Next base: position 16,339,873 of record NC_044258.1, read on the forward strand.
AGGAGCAGGAGATGGACCTGCTTTGTATTGAAGCTCTGACATTGTCATGTGTCCCCTAGAAACATGTCTTGAGCTTGTCCCACCATGAGAGGTTGAAGGTCAGGGTGCTGCTGTTGGCTTCCATCCTTCCACTGAAGATGAGCTGGGATGCAACAAGGACCAGAGAACGTGTGTGCAGGATGCTGACTTTGTGAGCTGCAGTGCCTTTAACAGAAAGCCTTGACATTTCCCTGTATATTTTCAGGAAAAACATACAAATTTTCCAGTAGTTCAGAAAAGAGCTTGAAATTCCCTTTATCTCCAGGCTGGAGAGTCAGACTTCACTTTGCTTACTCCCTTTTCCTGACTCCATTCATTTTTATTTTTTCTGCTGTTTAATTCCTCAGTGTCCCAGCAGGGGAGTGTGTAGTTGTCTCTCATCCCCTTTTCTGCAACCAGACATCCTGAGCCTTGGGCTTTTCAGCAAGATGGCCCCAAAAGGAGTGGGGCAGTGGGGTGAAGTGTCCTAAATACTTCTGCAGTTCCATCCTTTTGGAGGGGGTTGGATCCCCTTGACCTGGCTGCAGGACACCTGTGATAGAGGCAGGAACTGAACCCAGATTAACTGCATGTCAAGAGCAGCACCTCACCTGCTAAATCCTACTTTCCAATCCCAAGCCTGTCTGTTCACAGCTTCCCAAGAGATAAATCAACTTTGCTGTTCACTCATGATGGCTGACAGGGCTTAGAAATGTGGATTTCTCACACAGACAATAACAGATACCAGGACTGCAGAATCCTGGTAGGACAGTGAGACATTCTCCCACCTGCAGGATTGCATTTGACCATTTACCAAAGTAATACCCTTGAATTTAAGTAGGAAATGGATGTTGCAAGGACCTTCCCAGGGAAGGGAAAAGAAGGCACTGCTTAGCTGAAAGAGGATCTGCACACCTTGGCTGCTGAGCAGGCTGCAGGGATTCCTGAGCAGCACTGGGAACAGGGCTCTGCTCACCAGTACATCCATAATTCAGAATAAAAACACCAACCCCTCTTCTGTACAACTGGGCAAGCTACCTGAGGGTCTGTGGCGAGTGGTGACTGAATTGGGAAGCATCTGACAAGGTCAGGCACAGTGTCCTCTGCTGCCACACAGAGAATGCCTGTCCCAGCCATGCACAGAAGTGCCATCCGTGCTATCCCTTCCCTCCTCACCAAGCAGATTAACAGATGGAAAAGGTTTCTATTTGTTTGGAACAGGTAGAGGTGAGGATAAGACAGTAACTCTTCCTTGAGCTGTTATTTTTGGCTTGTTTAGGAGGAAATGCAGGCAACAGTCTCACAAAGCAGCAAGAAAGCCCTGATTAGGGAAACTCCAGAGTTTAGCAAATGAAGAGTTGTTACTATTACCCTAAGGCACCTTGCAGTGAGCTGGAAGTTTGAAAGACTAGTAATGCCTCTGAAAAAGGTGTCTAAAGCTTGGCTACCATGTCAGAGGACAAATCCTACATGTGTTTCCCTGTTTTGCTGTTGTAGCTGAACTGAAGCAATGTAGTGCTCACTTTTTCAGCTCAGTCATGTTTCATCTGCACCTCCACAGGACAGTTCTCATCCCCAGAGTAAATGCTTTTACCCTAGGAAAGTGCTTTGCTAGCATTTCAGTCCCTTACATTAAAGCACTCATTCTCTCAGCTACACTTCCTTTTTTTCCCTCATTTCCTTTAAATGACTCAAGGAAAATCTGCTCTCAGTTTGTTGCAGAATGGGATCCACCTGGTTTTAACCCATAACCTTTTTGGACTCTACTGACCTCCAAGCCTGTAAGGCAAACTCACACCTTAGAGCATCTATCTCCATAATTTAGGGATGGCCAAAAGACTCTGTCCAAGCATATCTGCTCTCTTTCCTCATAGATCATTCACTGATTATTTATGGGCAGCATCCTAGCTACCTGTCTGATGAGCACTTTCATTACTACACCTCTGTATGAGGTTACTGGGCTAGACTAATACTCACAGATTGCAGTGCAAATTCTCTATTAAATCCTAACCCTTGTAATTACTCAGTCCTGAACACTCTCATTTCTTCCTCTCTAGGTTCCAGAAATATCCAGCACATGAGGATCTCACAGCCACCCTCACTGATCCCCTGCCACCATTTAATTGAATTATAATACCATAAATAATCAGGAGGGTATCTCAGAGGCACCCTATACAATTTTCAGGGATGCTGCCTGGTGGGTGACCTATTTGGAGAGGTGCAGACAGGTTTCTTGGGATTTTCTTCAAGCTGATTATCTCCATATTCCCTGATGGGCCTTTGCTGCAAAAGCATTAAAAAGAAGGAAAAAAAAAATGTGCTAAGCTATTTAATTTATTAACAGCTATTCCCAAACCAAACCCCCAAAGTGAAGAGATATTGAGCAGATAAATCTAAACTTCTGGAATTGAGAGCAAAGTGTTTTAAGATGGGGATCTGAATTTTGCCACCAAAGACTATCTCCAGCCTGTGAGTGGCTTAGGGACACCATGCAGGAAGCCAAAAGCAGAAGCCACCTATTGCCAAGTACCTTGCTGGCATCCACAGACATACAGCCAAAACTGTGGTTACTTACCTAAATCAAACTTCCAAGGGCATTAAAGCTAATCTATTGGCAGCAGTGGGTCTACACTTCAGGTAGATGGAGTGCTTGTGCTGTGTTGTAGCCCTGCATCCACTCAATGAAAAGCATCCAGAAAATTGTTCTTCTCTGTGCTTGCCCATCTGCTGCACAGATGCCTCCCACCTTTGTAGAGCAATAGAAATGGTTCTGGAGCAGTTCACCACCCCAGTCCCATCCCCACACACCTGCAGCCCCTTCTGTTAGCAGCCCACATGAAGGAGCATCTTATTCTGTCCCAAGAAAACCCCGGCCTGTGCTCCTTGAGAAGCCTTTCCCATCTCTTTCTTGACCCAGAAGGACACATTACTCTCCTGCCAGCAAGATAAGAGCACCCCTGGCACACAGCATGACCAAAGACCATGCTCTTTGAAGCATGACAACCATCTCATTGTCCAGCTGCTTTACCTCTCTCCTTTGTTCTGTTCTCCCTCCAGTTCAGATAATTTGATGCATTCTGAGCCCAACTTTGTTAAAATAAAACTAAATAAAACTAAACATCTACGTCTTTATTCCCTTCACTGATTTCTGGAGGAATGTGCTCAGCCATAGGAGCCCACTGCCTGCTGTGATTGAGCCTTTCTCAGGGTCAATTGATGCCTCTCAGCCCTTTGCAGCCCCAGCCCCATCTTCTGCTTCCTCCTTCTGCATTTGTTACAACCTTTCCTACAGGTAAAATTGAAAGGGAAGGGAAAGAGAGTTACAGCTGGTTTATTCCTTAAACTGGAAAGCCTATCAGCCTCATCAGCAATTGCAGAACTCAAAGACCAGAGAACTGATACTGGAATAGAGAAACAAATCCCAGAATAGGAAAGTGGCAACTTGAAAAAAACACCAGCATGACCAAAGAGAGCCAAACTTTTGGTAGTTTTCACCTGCAGGGTCTACCCAGAGGGCAATCCATCTACTACAAGAAGTTCCTGCTGTCCTCTCATGTGCACCAGCTCAGATATGTTCTATACATCAGCAGGATGCTTACTCACCCATGAAAGTGTTGGTGGCCAAGTTCTGATGCTTGGGTTTTTGAAAACTTCACCAACTTTATGTCCCAGGTGAGAACTGGTAATAACCTGGAGTAGCAAACAAGACAGACAAGGCAGGGTCACCTTTTCCATGGACAGTTTTCTGGGCAGGCATGTGAGCATCACAAGGGGCCTCTGAAACAGAAGAGATGGTCTGTGAGGAGAAGGGATGAATTTCCACCCATGACTCAAGATTTTCCCCAGCACATCACTCAACTTCTTTTTAACATTGGTTTTGGTCTCTTCTTTCCCCCTGATCCATATGGAAGCATTTCCCACCTGCCTTTGGGTGCTCCCTCTCAGCTAGGGGGGAGGCTGGGGCTCCCTGGAGCTGCTGCTGCTTCCAGGGGCTATCAGGAGGATGGGGTTGATGTGGGCCCAGTGCTAGAGCCACAATGTCCACTACAAGAAACTCTTCCCAAAATAAGAGGTTAGGAGAAAAATGGGCTAGTGAAGGTACATTAAAATCTCTGTGTGAGCACACTTAGCAAGCACTAAAATTGGCCCTAGAGTGTGAGCCTTTGTGTGCTTGTTTTTAGCCTGTAAATAAACTCAGCCTGTCCAGTGGAAGCTGAAGAATTTTTTTTTCCTCTGCTTGAGAGCATTCATATACTTGCCAGCTATCTGTTAGCCTGCAATGACTTGTCTCACTTCCAGTGTGACCAAACCAAACCAAATTAAATCATTCTGTATCCTGAGAGCATTCACACTGGGCACTAAATCAGTTTAACACATCTGCTGAGACTTTACACATTTGATAGCAGAGGAGAACAGCTTGTGAATGGTTACAGAGGAGGTTAGAAAGCTTTCAGGCTTTGTGCAATTTCTCAGACACACAGTACAACTTGAACTATTTAACCATACAAACTGGTGGGATAGGTCTGCTCCGGACCATCTCCCACCATGTTCCTCCAGCCCATTCCACTTGCTTTGCTCCTCCCTGTCTTTCACATCTGTGACATCAGAGATGTTCCTTGATGGGCTGTGGTGATGTGGTGGCTCTTGCCAACATGACACCACCATAATATGGTGGCTCTTGCCATCATGACAGGCAGCTGAGTGAGGGGTTTGTGTTCTTTTTTCTCCCCAGCCTCACAGCTGCTTCTCCAAGTGGACGTGCAAGCAGGGATATGTGTGTGTGTGCTGGAAAAGTCCCCCAGAGCTGGCGAGATCTGATGTTTTTCCCAGCCTTGTTGTTGTTCTGGGTGTGTTTCTGTGTAAGCAGAAGCTGTTGAAGCCTGATGTATTAATATCTAATCCCCAGACTGGGAAGCAGCTGGGTCTCCCCTCCCACTGCTCGTGGAGTTCTTTTCCCTGCTTCCCAAGGAGTGAAAAGCCAAACCTCAGGCAAGGGGCTGCTCTTTTTACCTTCTTAACATGCACAGCTCTGTGCACGTGAGGTCCCACGAGGGCTGTGAACCAAGTTTTATCCTCACCCAACCTTCAATGAAGGAAGGAGGGAGCTGGAAAGGGAGCCCCAGCCAGCACCACTCCAAAGCCCAGGGCTGTCAGTGTGGCTGTCTGCAGTCAGCTCCCAGGAGCAAGCTACTAATACTAAGAAAACAAGAGCAAAGCAACCCAAAACAACCCCCTGAGCCCAAATTCCTGATTAAATAAATTGCTAATGTGCCTGATGTAAACTGCTGCATGGAAAGGCAGCTGGAAGGGGGGCAGAGGGGTTGTGCTGGGAGTGTGGCTGCAAGAGCATCTTCTGCTCTCCAGCCAGGAGACATGGACAGGAGGTCCCCCAGGAATGGCTGTTTGGGGCCAGAGAAGGCAATCAAACAGGGAACAACTCAGAAGGACAGAGAGCTCGGAGCAGCAATACCCAAAGCTCATCCTCACCTGCAGCTAATGGGCTGCTTCTCATCTATTTGACTGACTTTCTGCAAATTGTCCCCACCAAGAAGTTTTACCCAGTCCATGGGGTGAGCCTGAGTCTCTGTTCACTGAGTGTAAGGCACCTGGGGGCATCTAAACCTCTAAACCATCGAAACTGGGACCTGACCTGCATCCCTCAGAGCCAACAGCAGATGCAGCCTGGCACTTTCAGTTCCAGAGATTTTTCTGTTGTGAGTAGCAACTCAGGCTCATTACTTGAACCCAGTCTGCTTTATCTACTCCAGGGTTACAACAGCAAATATCTACGTAACTTCAACCCCACAGCAGAGCTTGCAACAGACTAAAACCTTCTTTCCAAAGTTTCAGAGGCTCCTGGGGTGCAGCTGAGGTCCAGTATAAGGCTGTCACCCACCCTGATGCCAAGCCCTGGGGTGGAAGGGAGGGACAAGAGGGGATACATGATGCTTTGGGTAACTGGTTGGCTTTACCTTCTAAGAGCAGTGAAATCCCAGTGCTGCTCCTGTGCTCTGCATCCCCCAATTCCCAGCAGCACCACGGTGTCCCCTAATAGAGAATTTAAATTAGGTCACCAATTTAAAAAATAATAATAATAAAAAAGTCACCCTTGTTAAAGACAGAAAGTAAATACCCTCCACAGAGTGAGTGATGTGTTCGGAGTTACACAGCCTAATGAAGAGTGTTAGGAGTTGCTGGCATTATTACATTTGCTGTGACCTTAAAAAAAAAAGAATATCTCTGGCTGTCTCCAGAGTGCAGCCTTGTGTGTTCTTGGATTTCTAATACTAGTGGGAGCACAGAATCCAGCACTGATTAAAATCATAGAAGCTTTTGCTTCTACACCAAGGAAGGAGCGAGAATGGGTTGTAATACAGACATTTTGACAGCAAAAAATATTTGCTTTCTCGGGGGGAGAGATAACATGTCAGTCAGGCAGGCAAACAGCAGGCAGGCTTGCTTCCACTCAGGTGTGGTTTGGGCAAAGTCTGGATTTACTCAGTTACTGAATTCACAGTCTGTGAGCACACACTCTGTGCAAACGCCTCCAAGAAAGCCTTTTGCATCCCCTCCTGGTGCCAGTGGGATGGGTCAGCCAGGGGAGCAGAGATTTTAATTTGCAATTAGAAAAGGGGCTGTGGTGGCAGAGGTGGCCGGGGAAAGGGACATCTGTGATGGGGCAGTCATCAACCACACCTGAGGCTGCTGGGCTGGGACTGTGGAGCTGTGGACCAGCAGTGGATGGAGCCCCTTGAAGGGTTTTCTTTTCCACCTTGATGCCATCTCCACGCTGTCCTGCAGGGAAGAACAGGGATTGCTAAGAGCTTTCTGTATCAGCAGCCTTGAAACACCCTCTTGACACATACCTCATACCATAGCTACCCGAAGATGTTGGTTTGTGGCCAGGAAAACCCTTTGTGAGGATGGGTTATGCTGCCATCCTTTAGCAACAGGATCCCTGGGAAAATAAAGCAAATTCAACCAAACCAAATTACAATTGCATTTTCATTTCTGTGGAGAGCTGATGGTGGGTACTGTGCCATCTATGACAGTAGTCAACAGTATGTAATTCTACCAGAAATGAAACAAGTGTCAATACCTTTCCAACTGAATTGGCTTAAAGTTGGGGTTTATTAAACAAAACAACGACCAAAAAAATATTTAAACAAGGTCTGTCTGTTTGGGATTGAACTTGAAGATTTAAAAGCCCATTTTCAGATTTTATAACATTTTTTTATTTCTGTTTTGGGTGTGATTATAAGCCTTCAAGTGATCAGAATGCCTTACTCTTTAAGATACTCTTTTATTTTGGAAGGTATATGGGAAGATTTCAGGAAAGGGAAAGCTAGGTTTCACCTGCTTGCTTCTAGACTGCACCAGAAGAGGAATAAAATGTTTTAATTAAATGTATTTATGGAACAGTCTGGCAAAACACTTTTCTCCTGTTGTTGAGAAAACAATGGTGCTTTTCCCTCTTTTGTTACATTACCTAGAAAATGAATAATTTCCCTTATCCATTGTTTTTAATGAAATGCTTGTGGTTTTTATCAATATGAAATGTCAGATTGAACCACATAGCTATTTGCTTTGGAGTAATCCTAATATTACCCACAGCTCTATTCAAAGCACCACAGAACATAATAGTGTTAACTATAATTAGATTATTTTCCAGAGAGTTTGAAAGATGCATTGCAGAGCAGAGGTTTTCATAAGGAAACAGAAAGAGTTTCTTTGCTGAAACCCTCAAATACCTCTGCACAAAATGGTTTGGGAGAATTACCTCCCCTTTTTTTCTGGACTTTAATTATTGCCTTTTTCCCTTAGTAATGCATGGCTTCTAACAACACAATAGGTGAAAAAACAGACAAATTTGGGTTTAGACTATGATAATAGCTTATCCCACTGCTATTCTGAACCTTCTGGAGCTGCAGCACATAGGAACAACATCCGGGTGGATGTTGGTCTCTTTTGCCAGACGACTTTCAACAAGACAAGAGGGCATGGTCTTAAATTGTGCCAGGGGAAATTTAGGTTAGATATTAGAAAGAATTTCTTTACGGAGAGAGTGATCAGGCATTGGAATGGGCTGCCCAGGGAAGTAGTGGATTCTCCATCCCTGGAGATATTTAAAAAGAGACTGGATGTGGCACTCAGTGCCATGGTCTAGCAACCGCAACGGTGGTTCAAGGGTTGGACTCGATGATCTCTGAGGTGCCTTCCAACCCAGCCAATTCTATGATTCTATGATTCTATGAAACTACTCCTGATGTCCACCCATTGCCCTCTGGGTGACCTGGAGAAAAATCCCCTCTGGAGAGAAATTCCCTTTCCATGAATGAAATGCCCCCCAACACCATTCAGGGTCAGCATTTCACTCCTCCCCTGAATGGCTCAACCCTTTTCCTAAACCACTTCTCTCTTAGTACAGTGCTACAGGGTTAAAAACATTTAATCAGCCATTGCAAGGCTGCATCTTCCTGACACAAACCAAGAAAACATGTCACTGATTTTACCAGTTACTTCTGAGCAAGCAGGTGATGGTGGCTTAAATGACTTTTACTCCAGAAAATCTTGTGTAATTGTTTGTTGTCTTTTTCTGCACCTGAGGTCTGTGTCCTGGTGGATGTTTCATGGACAGCTCGTCTGGCATCTAAATCAGAGACTGAAACCTCTATTGACCTGTTTGGTAGGAAGTCAGTGCTGATCATCATTGTATCTGACAAGTTTTAAGAAATTCCAGATAAGTAGAAGTTGATAAACTACTTGCTGTTAGACACCTGGCACTTTTGGATTTACAGGATTTATAGTGGCTGTACCATCTCCAGTTTCTTGGAAAATAAAAAGGAACTTAGGAGATCTTGAAACACAAGTAACTTCAATAATAACCTAAAGGACACTACACAGCTTGATGGCCATTTTGCTGTGGAAGTGATAGCCTTTTCTTGTGAATGCTATTGATTTCCAGTCATAAAGCCCTTTTCACTGCCAAGTATCCCTAAAGCATGTTAAGTGCTTACTACAGAAACCCCATCACTATGGTTCTGCAGAGGGGCTCTGAAGAGCAAGAAATAAACACTGATGGACTCCATCTAGCTGGACATCTAGCTGAATCAAACACTTCTTCAGTATTAGCCTGAGTCTCTAATTAGATTTATTTGCTGTTTTGTTGAGCCCCTGTGTTTTCACTCTCCACGAACACTGAAAGGATGAAGCTCACACCTTAAAAGCTGTCAAGGAAGTGAGAAAGCACCAGTTATTGAGCCATAGGGCTGTGTATCCAGCTGATGTGGCAGAACACTTCCTGAGGGAAATTGTGGTCAAGAGAAAGGAAAGTAAATTTTAAATGCGTTCGGTCAGACCAGAAGGAAAATTATGTCTAAACCAGGAGCTAATTTGAAAAACTCATCAGTGTTTCATACACCCCTGGCCTCCAGCACAGGTAAGGGTTGTCATGTAAGATCCTGGGGAAAAGGCTGCATCTGCCTGGGGGTTGGGACAACATCTCTCCCAGCCTGCTAAATAATCCACTGTCAAGTCTGAACTACTACAAGACCTTTCAGATTTTTGCTGCTCAAAGAACTGAATAGCCCCTGCCTTGGAAAAGGTGTTCAGTGGTCTCTACTTACTTATTTTCATATATCCTCAATATTTGTATTCTTCAATGCAGAGGAACTTGCCCTGAGGCACTGGACCTGCACTGAGCAGAAAAATGCCATTTTATTCAGTTATTATAGTCGATTTTAACCCATATCCCAGGCTGCTCTTGGAGGTCTTCCACTTACCGTGGACAAGGCTCAAATTAGCTTACCTTGCAAGACAGCTGTCCCAGTTTCTGTGGCTGGAGACAGGGGAGGATATTTGCTTCAGAGAGAGCCCAGGACCAGCAGGAACCCTCAGTGTTTCCCCCCTGGCAGCAAGGTAGATTTTATGCATCAGCACTGGGACTTCCCAGGCAGTAATGCTGGCTGTGGAAATGGGATTAGTGCTCCAACTAAAGAGAGCTTAAGCCATTACAAAGTCAGTGGGAGGTTCTGATTGACCTCAGTGGGATTTGGATGAATTCCTGCCTGAACTACATCGTGTCACTACAACAGATTCCTGGAAGACTCCTTTGCCCATGACAACAGTGTTGTAAGTGAACAGTTTGCTGATGGAGAGCCTGGGCAAACTCAGGGAATGGTTGGCTGAGTTTTCAAGGCAGGCTGGTCTAGTCCAGTCTTCTTTTTGCTGGGAGATAGTCAGCCCTGGGTGTCACTAACCACATTTACTCACTGTTGTTTCCCCTTCCTTAAGGTCTCTGTCTGGGGCCTCAAGACAGTGGAGAGCTGAAAAGTTTTCTGAGCACTTCCTAAACAAGGTCTCCTCTCAGCCCTCCCTGTAAAAGCAGAGTGTGATGCCACTTAGGATGCTCAAATGGTCACCTAAACCCTGGGACAGCTACTTGTTTTTGGAAGAAGGAATAAATATCATGAATATATAAACCTGAACCTTCACTCTCCTTTTCCAGACCTATTATTAAACTTAGGGGGGAAAAACATGTTGTAGGGGCACTAGAAACCCTCATTGTACAGAGAAAGAAAGAAAGACAAGGTACAAAGCCTGCCATTAATTGTTTCTGGTGATGACTTGTTGTTAGAAAGGAGCTGCAGCTATGCTAATGCAGTGTGCTCCCCACAAAAAACCCTGTAATTGGGACAAGGCAGTTGCAAAGCTTCCTGCAGCTGGCAGGAATTGTGCCTGTTCTCTTTGGTTTTAATCATGCCTTTTAAAGCAGATCAGTAACAGCAACAATTAGCCTTCTTAGAATGGGCTCAGAAATTACCATTTTAAAAATACAGTGACTCTGCAGGCAGGAACCCAGAAAGCTCTGCTTAATATGAGCAGCCCTACACTCTGGTTTGCTCATCACCACTTTGGTTCCTCTTTTGCTTCTGCTGAATTGTGGTTCTGCAAAGCAGACAGGAACTTGCACAGCTCCTCAAAAGGAAATATCCTTACTCACCTCCTCTTCCTTAGGAACTCCACCCTTCCAGACAGCTTCTGCTCTCAAGGGCTGTCTGGCACCACAGCTGGGTAAAGAGAAATAGGAGGCACCAGCAGGTGGGATGATGCCCAGCTGATGCCCAGCAAGATTGCTGCTGCTTAGTCAGCAAAATTACTTTGAATCTTACCCAGCAGGAAAGGATTGAAGCCATTTGGACCAGAGACACAAAAGAACCAAGAGGAGGAAGATGCAGAGGTCAAATGTTTGCTCTGACAAAGGATACAGATGATTTACAACCCCTGAGGAGGGTATAAAAAGTGATGGAGGGATGAGAACAAGTGGCTCAGCAGAGCAGAGGGTGTTGTGGCACAGGTTGAACTTTGGTTCAACTCCAGGAAAAGCAACGAGGTCTCAGCCCAGCTGCCAGGAGTTCATTTTGCTCCTACCCACCTCTGCTGAGCCTCTCACAAACATCTGCCTGCCCAGGGAGGTTATTCAGGGACCTGAACATCTTTTGTGAAGCCCTATGAAGCTGAGTATCCCTAGATAAAAACTCTGTCCTTACTCTTTGTGGCATGACTCAGCTTCATTTCTTCTAGAAGGCTTTGCCAGCACAGCAACACAAAGGAGACTTTTCAAGTACAGATGTGGCCTTTGTGCCTCAGGGCTTCATTCTCTGATGCTGGGACTTCTTTGTATCTCTCTGGCTCCCAGGCTTTAAAGTACAAAATGTAAGTGCACTTCCATGTCCCCACATGTCAGATGGTAACAGGATGTTTCTTGCCTACCTTAAAGAGCAATGGAGTGGTGTTATCAACCAGCACTTCCACTGGGCTTTGGTTTCTCTCTCAAAAACAGAACTTTAACATTGACACTCTGCTTGAAGTCTGCTCAGATCCCACGCATGAGCATCCCTGGTAGGACAGCTACTTCTTCAGTCCCAAAACATATTTCCCTGTCCCAAAGATGCAGTCTGGGGCTGCAGGCCACCCAACATCACTAGAGCTCTAACATTTTATTAGCTCAGCTGGTGTTTTGCTCACCCACCATTAATGATTGGTACAGATGTGTGAATAACTTACTAGTGGGTGGGAGTAACACTGAGCATGGCAGCCAAGCACTGCTTTAGAAAATATTATTTGAACAGTGGGAACTGGTTCCCAAAGAGATATTTCAGGCTATTTCCTCAGGTAAACAAACTGCTGTTATATCTGGGTGCCTAGGTTTGAAATGTAGCCTCTGGTGGCAAATCAAAACTCTCCAATGGATTAGTTCAAATAAATCTCTGATCTGAGAGTTTAGAGGTAAAACAGAGGTGAGCAGACCATTGCTTGCTGAATGATCTCCTACTTCTGTGCATAAAACCAGGAACATGGTGTAGTCTGAAACAAGTTTTCCAACCAGTGCAATTATAAAATGACTGAATTATAAAATCTGCATATACAAGAAATGCTGGAAGATTCCACTCCATATCTCACTGATTTCACCATAAATTATTCTAACATTTCCATGCTTTATTTCCAACACAAAATTGTTGGGAAATTTAGAAAGTCATCATTTTTCAAAACACAATTTGTCTTTTCCTACATGCACCACAGACCTAGGAAGAAAAGAGTAGAAGCTGCAATTACAGGAGGCTTTCAAAGAAGCAAAGGAAAATCAGCTTTCTGGAGCAATCCTGCATGATTAATAATATGTGGAGCTTAGGCTGAGCCTTTCATCCCAACAGGCTCCATGTACATGTGGACAGAAGTGCAAAGTACCTATTTTTTTCCTCCAAACCTGTCATTCACCACATCCATTCAATCAAACAGCATTGAAAGGTGGAAGTGCTGATTTTGTCCATGATGACTGATAATGGGTTTAACACCTCCCTGGGTGAGTGCCATAGGAATTGGCAGGAATATAAACCTTATATTTTCCTGAGGTCATATTTTGCTTTCAAAAATGGTTGGGTTTTTTTTTTTTTTTTTTTCTGCTGTAAATACTGAGCCTGAGCCATCATTAAGTCTTGCACATTCCATATTTTACATGACTACACTTGTCTACAGCAAAATCTGCACAAAACAGACACTGCAGGAGTCTGACAAACCAAATCCTTTTGAAGGTGGTTCCTGCTTTAACACTGAACTCTCAGTTATTCCTGTTTTATGAAGTTATTCACTGAGGCAATGTGCATGAACCGTAAACCAAGAGGTATCTTAACCACCCAGGATGTGGAAGGCAGAAATGCTATTGTAATAATGATGAATGATTCCTATTATAAATGGCCACTTATTATATGGATATTTCTATATATTTAATATATAGAAATAGATATTTATTTCTATATATACTTAGTATATAGAAGTATATATTTCATATATAATATAAATATATAATATATATATTTAATGCCTATATTTAATATATATTATTTCATATATATTTCTATATATTTCCATATAGGAAAGCAAAGGATAATGTGTTTACTTCAAAAGCCCAAATGGGCAAATATTTCCATTCTATAGATTTAAGGCTCCATAAAGAGGGTTTTTTTTCATTTACATGCAACAATAGACACTGGGATGGAGCACAGTAAATAGTTCAGTGCTTGTGGTGGAGCTGACCTGCTCCCCCCATATTCCTCATTTTCCACAAGTTGCATTTTCAGCCAAACATCCTCTGCACTGCTTATTTCTCGCTGCCTTTCTCCACTTCCAGTGGTGTCTCCTGGTCATGCAAGCACCAAATATTAATGAAAGGGTTTTCATAGCAAATTCAGGAAGAGTTGCCTGTAAGAAAAGCAGAGCTTTATTCAAAGCTGGCTGATGCTGATGGATCTGTGATAAATGTGCAGCTTACTCTCAATTTATTGCATGGCTGCTGGGGCCTTGATTTTCTCTCTTTATAACATTCAATGGAATGGGGTTTTAATTTAGAATTTTTTTTTTCCTGAGGAAAATACCAAACTTTTTCACTCTTGCCCATCCCCAAAAGGGATGGAAGACCTCTTGAAAACCTGAATTTTTTAGCATAAAGTTTCAACTGCTTTTCAAGAAAGAAACACTAATGTTTCAACTGCTGTCCTCACTGCCTCATGGGTGGTGAATTCCAGGTCTCCTGCAAAGCCCAGGATGCCATTTATGTCCATGTTGCCCAGAGGACACGTGGCTCTCCTGACACACAGGCTCCAGAGTTTTGTGAGATAGTATTTTTGGGTTTTCCCAAAGAAAAAAAGGTTCTCCAGGCCTGTGATCTGCCTCCAAAGCAGTTCTTTCATCTGGAGTTCTCTAAACAGTTCACCTGTGTTTGGAAACCACTTTAAGCTAAAATAGGCTGCAAAACATTAGGTTGGCAGTTTATTCTAAGCCATCAACTCTTAAAAAAAGGAAAAAAAAGAAAAAAAGAAAAAAAGGAAAAAAAAAAAAAAAGAAAAAAAAAAAAGAAAAAAAAAAGAAAAGAAAAAAAGAAAAGGAAAAAAAAGAAAAAAAAAGGGACTAAGAAATGTTCTTCCCACTCTGAAGAATGCTAACAGACATGTAACCTTATGAATGTCCTTTAGATCCTAAAGATCTCATGATCATTTTTTCTTAATCATGATTCAGTTTTTATACACAACTGCTGTCTAAACCTTCAAGTTTTTTTCCAAAAAAACCCCAATTTTTTTTCCAGAGAAAGAGCTGATTAAAAATTGATGCTCTTGTGTAATATTCAAGAAAAATTGCTCCTTATAATGAAAATTTTAATTGATATCTACTTGAATACATTATCAGATCCATTATTGAAATTCTATTTTTGCTAAGCATTTTTATTTTAAAAAATGAGGGTTTCATTCTGAGAAATGTGACAGGTTGGAATGCCTTGAGATATAAATTATTTTTGTGTAATGAATTGTGTGGCAACCAAGCCCATCTCCTTGTCTGTTATCAAACAACCCTGTGTTCTAGAGGTACTCACAGCTACAGCAACATCACATTTGACACCCCTGGTTTTGCAATTGCTACATTAGCAAATAATGCAGCTGAATTTCTCTGCATCCCAGGATGAGGCTTATGGATTTGCCTGGTGGGGTAGTACAGATCATACAAACAAATCAACCAACCAACCCCTGAGTTTATCTTCCTGCAAGGAGCAATATTTGATAATAATGTTAACTCTGGAAAAAAAAAAAATCTAGTAAGATTTTCCTAGCCTGAAAGCAGAAGCTGTTTTATTAATGGAGAGTATTTAACTTGCTGGATGAATGAAAGGAAAAATTGTCTAAAAATAATGCAAAAATAGGACAGTTGTCTGTTTCTGCCTCTGTAACTTCAAGACAGTGTCTTGTTAATCGAAAGAAAAAAAAAAAAAAAAAAAAAAAAAACAAACCATGAAGCATTCAAGGCATAAATCAGCATTTCTCAAGGCAGCCAAACTGCTCCTTAAAATTCATTGCAGCACTGAAAGCAGAGTTTCTCAGCAGCACCTCCCTGCTCAACACAGATACCTCTGCCAAGATTTTCGAAGACAAATAGACCAGGGTGGAGAAAAGACAAATTATGAAAGAAAACTTTGCTGCAGGTGAGTTACAAAATGGTTTTGTCTCTTTTCAGGTGTCCTTCACCTCTGGTACTTTTCTGCAGGAGGTTGGGTTATGCTAAGGACTGATCAGCCTCAGCTCCTTCCTAATTCCAGCAATCTCTCCATGGCAGCTTTTCCCAGTGAGAGATGGGGAAGGGTCTTTAGGATTTCACACATGCTGCTTGGAACAGTAGGCAGGACCTGGCCACTGAGCAATTTGCAGATGATAGCTTTCTTTTTAGGGATCTATCTTCCTCCCTGCTCTGTTTCACCTCATTCTTTCTGTCCCATCGCAGATTTATGTCCCTTTTTTTTTTTTTTTTTTTTTTCTATCTTAGTCAGTCTCTCCCCCTTGCATATCGTCTCCCTGCAACATCTTCCCCATCAGGAGGAAAAAGTGATGGTTCTGGAGCTCTCACTGACGCTCACACTGACACCCACACTCCATCACTGGAAGGTTTTTGGTTTTTTTCAGGATGATTTCCAGCCCTCCTGAAACTGAGTAAAAATGAACATGTAAAAACCTCAGAATCTGTGGTCTGTTGATCCAACCTCAGGCAAAACATGGTTCTAGCTGTGGCTGCTTTACATCTAATCACAGCAGAAGAACAGTTTCCAACTGGTCTTATTTGTAATTTTTTATCTCACTGCCCAGCTAAGTCAATCAGTTGCTGCAGACTGTGTTGTGCTGCAGGGTAAAGGATAATAGAGAAAAACTGTACAAACTGTACAAAAATTCTTCCTACTGCTGTGTATAGATGGTAAAACAGCAGCCTGGAAATGCCACTGCTCCTTGAAAAGACTGTTAAGGCTCCTCCACTTTTGGGGGGAAAAATAACAAAAAGAGCCATCATTCACCTTAGGACATATCCACGGAATAATTACTCCCTCCAAAACAATTATATCTGCAAAAAGCTTTTTCCTCAGAGGGAAAATCCTTGAGGAGACTGTTCCAAATTAAGATTTAATGTATGCCTCTGTTTCTTCAGGAAAAGGGTAGTTCTGGTTCCCACTGGAATGATTCTTCTCAATTGAATTTGTGCTATAAAATCTTTGCAACATTCTCCTCACCTGAAGCTCCCTCTAATTTTTCCAAAGCTGTGTTTTCCAAAGCTCTGCTTCCTTGCTCTGGCTGGCTCTGCAGCATTACAGGATTTCTTTTCTTACCTCCTGCAGCAGTGTTGGTTTCCTCCTGAAATATTCATGGTTCTTCTTGGGATTCAGGTGCCCAGAGCATCTTGCAATGATGAGGGAAAAAATATCATTGTCAGCTGCAGAGAGGGACCCAGGACAGGACCCAGAAAGGGACAAGGCAGTTCTGCCAGGCTGTAAAACACCACAACATCTGAAAATTTGTTAAAAACAGTAACACTGCCATCAAAGGCAGTACTAAAAAACCTGTTGCATTTGAATCAAATGTGAACAAATGCAGCACCCAGTGGCTCCCATTCATCTCAAGGAAGGTAAATTGTGGTTCCTAAAGTTAAAATCCAGATGAAGAGGAACTACAGGCACTACTGGCACACTTACCTCTTGATTACTGATCATTTTTAGAGATGTTTCTACTCTAATGCCCACCCACCAAGTGTTTGCAAAGGAGAACCTGTGCAGCAGAGGCACTAACTTAGTGTAAAAATGTAGAATTTAACCTCCATTTTCCTCCAATCTTAATACTGTTCTCATTTGTGCTTTTGTCCAATATGTCATAATACTTTCCTATTAAGGAAGCATCATCATCGGTCAAGAGATTTTCCGAGGTCAAGGCTCATCCCTTGCTCTCCAGGTGTGCTGATTCTTTTTTTTTAGGGTTGTTTTCTTTTTGGTTGGTTGTTTTGGTTTGTTTTAGTTTGGGGTTTTTTTTGTTTTTTTGTTTTTCAGTTCAGCTAAGATGACCATTGTAGGTTCTTTTGAACTGAACTAATGCTATGCTATGCTAACAGACAAGGATATACATCCACCTCAAGAAAATACATTGCAGCTGACCCCAGACACCCAGATATGTCACACACCCTCAAGGAAACCCTTACCTCCAGTTCCCATCCTCTACAGATTTCATCCATAGCAGCTTTGGGTCTGCTGCCTGCCCTGAAATAACACTTTAGAGGTGTAGGGCTGGTGGGACATTTACAATTTGGGATTCAAGTGAAATAAGATGAAGACCAACCTGGCCAAAATAATGCTGAGGCTGCTTGGACCATGCAGTGCAGAAGCACAAGAGGGGTGGGATCCCACCCTGCATTGTCTACCTGGACTTCAGCAAAGCGTTTGACACCGTCTCCCACAGCATCCTCCTGAAAAGCTGTCAGCCCACAGCTTGGACAGGAGCACCCTGTGCTGGGTTAGGAACTGGCTGGAGGGCCGGGCCCAGAGAGTGGTGCTGAACGGGGCTGCATCAAAATGGCGGCCGGTCACTAGTGGTGTCCCCCAGGGATCAGTGTTGGGCCCAGTTCTGTTTAATATCTTCATTGATGATTTAGATGAGGGGATTGAGTCCATCATCAGCAGATTTGCAGATGACACTAAGCTGGGGGGGGAGTGTGGATCAGCTGGAAGGCAGGAGGGCTCTGCAGAGGGACCTGGACAGACTGGAGAGTTGGGCTGATTCCAACGGGATGAGGTTCAACACAGCCAAGTGCCGGGTCCTGCACTTTGGCCACAAAAACCCCATGGGGAGCTCCAGGCTGGGGACAGAGTGGCTGTGAGCAGCCAGACAGAAAGTGACCTGGGAGTCTGGATTGACAGGAAGCTGAACATGAGCCAGCAGTGTGCCCAGGTAGCCAAGAAGGCCAATGGCATCCCGGGCTGGCTCAGGAACAATGTGGCCAGCAGGTCCAGGGAAGTGATTCTGCCTCTGTACTCAGCCCTGGTGAGGCCACAGCTTGAGTCCTGTGTCCAGTTCTGGGCCCCTCAGTTCAGGAAGGAGATTGAGGTGCTGGAGGAGGTCCAAAGGAGGCAACTGGGCTGGTGAAGGGACTCGAGCACAGATCCTATGAGGAGAGGCTGAGGGAGCTGGGGGTATTCAGGCTGGAGAAGAGGAGGCTCAGGGGAGACCTCATCACTCTCTACAACTCCCTGAACTGAGGTTGTAGCCAGGGGGGGGTTGGGCTCTTTTCCCAGATGACTTTCAACAAGACAAGAGGGCAGGGTCTCAAGTTGTGCCAGGGGAAGTTTAGGTTGGATATTAGGAAGAATTTCTTTATGGAGAGGGTGATCAGACATTGTAATGGGCTGCCCAGTGAGGGGGTGGATTCTCCATCCCTGGAGATATTTAAAAAGAGACTGGATGTGGCACTCAGTGCCATGGTCTGGTAACTGCAGTGGTAGTGGATCAAGGGTTGGACTTGATGATCTCTGAGGTCCCTTCCAACCCAGCCAATTCTATGATTCTATGATCCCATCCAGTTCTACCAGTTTGCACCGCTGGGGCAGCCCAGTTTACTCACAGTTGTGCAGCAGTTCAAGGAGGCATTTCCTAAGCTGCTGAGTTTCTTTTCTGTCAAAGGAAGCAGCATCATAGACCACAAACCAGTAGTTGGTTTTGATGATGTCTCTATTGCTTATCAAATTTCAAACTCTATGAAAAACATGAGAAACACATGTGAGAGCTTCTTGTGAATACCAATGAAGTTGTTCCATTCAAGGCAGCTGGACTGCTTATCAAATAAGTGAATAAAACAAAGTATTTCTTCTTAACATGGAACTTACATCTTTAATAAACACCAGCCTCGTGTTCTCATGAGAATCTCATTATACAACTTCATTGATTCATGTATTAATATCATTTTGTATTAAGCTAGTACATAATTGATGATATGGAAGTGTTTTCATATAACAACTCCTTCACTGCATAATATAACCCACTTATCACATGTCCAGCTCCAAATTCAGAAAGTTCATGGGTGCATTATACACTGGAATGAACAAATTATCTATATAGGATATCATTTGAAAATTGCATGCAAAGTAAATATAGAATGCTAAATGCTGACTTCGATATAGCTCAGGTTGAAAGGCATAAATCAGCTGACAGAGAAAAAAAAATTAAGAGCTCAGTAGCATTGAAAAATCCCTCACAGGAAACAAGAGCCAATGGAGTGATCTGGGTGTAATTTGTAACCTGTATGTTAATGATTAGCACATATTCTAGAAATTCAGACACAAGACTGCACCCCAGAAAACCAGCTCTGTCTCATAGTACCACACTATAAGCAGAAGAAACAGGGGAAATCCCTAAAAGGATTTATTCTTCTTTCTGGTTTAGGTTGGGTTTTTTTGTTTTGTTGGATTTTACCCACAATTGCATAACAGAATTCAGCAATACTTCAATATCTAATATGATGAGATTACAAAAAGCTCAGGAGCTTGCTCTATTTTAGAAAATCCATTTAAAACTAACCTGAGAAAGGCAGACAAGGAAACCCTCTTTGTGCCAAACCACACAGCAGGGCAGTGATGGTGCAAGCCCTATGAACCTGGTGATCCCCTGGGTTGACCCCCAAGGTTTTAATCCCATGGAGCTGATTTTACAGAGGCTCAGGAGAAACCATTGGTGCTGGAGACCTCTTATGAATGTGTTCATGGGTTGAAAAATAATTGATGTTCTGCAGCAGAAGAACACAAGCAAGGTCTTAGGGTTCAGCTCTGTGCTGCAGCATCAGGATCTACTCCAGCCAAGCAATGGGACTGTGTGAGATGGCACCTCCTTTCCTGGACTTGTGGCAGCACCAGATTGGCTCCATCTTTTCAGATGCAGTTCAGTTCCCTGTTATCTCCACCACAGTAACATCTAAACATCCCTAAGCTTTAAATAAACATAGGGGAAATAAGTGAGGAAAAAGTTAAAAAAAAAAAAATACTGAGTAGGAGTGACCATTCCATTCAAACTCCTGGTTTCTGAACCATCACATTTTAGTGTTCCTTGAACAGCAAAGAACTCTACCAGTGTTACACCACAACATTAGTATAACACTATAAATGCACACTTTGCCTTCAGGCTTGCTTTTGGCCAGGCAGGATTTGTATCTGTTACCTGTTCTGACTCAAATCCCCAAGGTGATGTTAGTGCCCAATAACAGCTGCTCCAAAGATGCTCTTTGTGAGACTCAGAGCCTTTTTTCCTTCTCTGGGAAGTGCCTCATTGCTGCTTTCACAAGCACTGTCATACAACCCAAAAGTTCCACTGCATCATAAGACATTATACACAATTCATCCTCTCTCTCCTTCCATTGCACCTTCCTACCCACTAATAATAATAATAACACCCATCCTGCACTCAGTAAAGTAATTATTAAATATTCATGAGTCAGGAACTGAGCCTTCATCCACATCTTCGCCCACATGTACCATCAAGTACAGCAGTTCCACTAATCCCCTTAATTCTTTCTCCCCTGTACAGTGTAACTCAGAGCAGACTCAAAACAGGAGTTAATGCATCTTTTTTTTTTTTCATTACCTTCTCCCCAGCTTGAAAATTTATTATGTATTCCAGGCAGTGTGCTGGGGGTCAGATGCATATGGGATGCTTCAGCTTCATAAGCTGCATTTCATTTCAAATAAGGCACAGTCATAAAGCAGAAGCCTGACACATCTGCAATAGAGTTTTGCTGCCCCTGCCTAGGGACAGTGGTGGCAAAAGTCACCTTGGCCTGAATAACACAAGAGAAGAGCCCAATTAGTGCCTTATTTCCTGTTATTCATAAATGTACTTATGTTTGTTGAACTGAAACTACAGAAAATGCAAATATTGGGAAGATGGTTGTTTTCTTACAGAAGCTCAGTCTCAGGTGTATTTACAGAAAAAGAAAGGGAAAAGCAAAAAGAAAAGGAATAGAATAGGAAAAGGAAAAGAAAAAGGAAAAGGAAAAGGAAAAGGAAAAGGAAAAGGAAAAGGAAAAGGAAAAGGAAAAGAGAGAAAAACAAGAAAAAGGGAAAAAAAAGAAAAGGAAAAGAAAAAAAGAAAAGGAAAAGGAATAGGAATAGGAAAAGAAAAATAAAAAGTAAAAGGGAAACAAAAAGAAAAGAAAAAAGGAAAAGGAAAAAATATGAAAAGAAATAGGAAGAGGGAAAGAGAAAGAGAAAAACAAGAAAAGGGGGAAAAAAAAGAAAAAAGGAAAAGGAAAAAGAATAGGAAAAGGAAACTAAAAAGAAATAGAAAAGGAAATGGAAAAGGGAAAAGGAATAAAAAAAGGGAAAGAAAAGAAAAAAGGAAAAGGAAAAGGAAAAAGGCCTTTTGCCTATCCTGGCACATGTGAATTTACCATAAACTCTCTAAAAGACAGCAACAAGCACTGCAAATCCCTTCATTTTGCTGAACTGTTACAAACCCATCCCTGTTGAATCTCGTGGCTCTTCCCCCCCCACCCCATTCTCTCTCATTATTTCTCTGCTGTCCCAAATGTTCCTCAAGACTCTTCCAGCTCCCTTGGGTGAGTGACAAACCACTCTGCATGACCTTTTGGCTCCTTCCCCTCTAAATGACCTGTCACTTCCCAGCCCCCTGCTTCCTCTGGGCAGCACCCAAGGCTTGCTCCAGGAGCAGAGTGATCCATTATTTATCCTGCATCTCTGTGTCTCAGGACTTCCAGTCCATGATGGAAATAAAAAAGGCTGCAGCACAGGAGTGCAATCAGAGCAGGGTTTGTCATTTAATAGAGGCACCTGGAGTTGTGCTATCATCTCAAGCAGCCTTCATGAGATGTTCAAAGAGAGATTCCCTAAATCCTCACATCAGCCACAAATAGAAAGTTGCATTACTGCCATGGATTTAAATGTTTTTGAAGTCAATAGAGAGATTCTTATGGATTTTTTTATAGGTTCATGTGTTTTATATATACACACAAATATGTGTATAAATCTCCCTAGGGACTTAATTTGGCTAGAGAGTCCCTGAAGAATTCATAGCTAACAGCCTAAAGAAAGGCACAACCTGAAAGCTCCCTGTCTGTAGGATTTTGTTATAATGTCTTTTGAAAAGACTTTTTATTCCATTAACCAACATTTTTTTCTTTTCTCCTCCTTTTTGGCAAGGTGAAGAGTTGTCTCTGTTATATAATGTAGACATCAGAGTCTGAGGGCACATTCCCAAGGAGGCCAATTTAAAGACTGACAAGAAAATCTCCCCTTCTATTTGGACAGAGAGAAAATGATATTTTTTCCAACTGGAAAGTAAAAAAAAAAAAAAAATCCTGCTGTGTAATCCTGATCTGGTTTGCTGGACAAATCAAGGAAAGCTTGGCATTTTGCCAACCTGGGTTTATTTATTTTGCCAGTCTGGGTTTATTTCTTGAACTATTGCACTGTTTTTCCTACTTGGTGTAGAAATTTATCCTGGACAGGGCCAGTTGGGTGTTTATAGTGACCTGCACGGGTCCACCTGCATCCTCACCACTCCCAAAGCCACTGATGCTGGGCTGGGTCAGCCACCTATTTTTCATTCCCATTTTTATCTTGCTCATCTTTGCTCCCTTCCCAGCTCCTTCCTCACAGTCTCTCATTTCCATAGCCACCTCCACTTCCACCTTGTGTTAAGCAATATTCCTCCTCCTGGCTTTTCCTGCAAGGGGCTAAGGGCTGGTACTGGATCAGAGCATCTCCAGAATCACTGACAGCTTTGAGCAGGTGGGTTCAGAGGTGAGGACAGTGAAAAAGACCATCAAGCAAGATCAGGAAAGAGGCCAAAAGACAGAGTTATTCAACCTGTTTCTGCTGCAGAACTCCAAAGACAGCTCTAAGAAGGCAAAAGGAAAGGAGGTGAGAGATAGGTTAAAATAAACACAGGTTTCCTTCAGAAGACACAGATGAGATCCCAAGTTTTTGATATTTTAACTTAACCAGTGTCTGCAAAAGCACTTTCATATGAGAGAGAACCTGCTGCTGTGGGAGGAAAAAATGCTTCAGTGAGGAAAAATCCATATTTTTTTGATTCAGCAAAAAGAAACACAGATTTAATGTGCTTTTGCCTCTATTTGACTTGGAGATGAAGAATTAAAAAATAAATAAAAAGCCTCTTTTGCAGGCTAAGGGATGTCACTCACCTCAAGTTATGTTACTACCTGGAAAGCTTTGCATCCAGCTCAGTCCCATACAGACACAGCACCTGGAGCTGCCAGCACTCAGCAATGCCCAAACCTGCCCTCCAAAATCTCAGGGAAAGTCACAGCATCAGCAGGGACTCACCTGGTGTCACTGCAGGCTCTGAACGAGCTCTGCATGGGGACCACTCAGGGCATAACAGAACTGGGTGCTGCTGCCAGACAAACATGGGAAAAGTTAATGAAAAATTAGCTGAAAATCCAAATGCGTTTCCTTAACCAAATCACTTTCTTTTTTCCCTCAAAATGTCTTTGTTTCGAAGTAGGAGGGGTGAAAAAAATACCAACAACAGAAACTGGAAATGTAGACCCAGAACAAAGGCTGCACGAGCCGCGTGTAGTGGATGAGTAAAGCTTGGGTAAGGAGTAAGAAACCTCCAGCTTCTTTAAGTGTCTTTCTGTAGCTAATTAAAACACTGCAGAATTTCCCATGAGAGGAATCATGGAAATTGAGCCTTGTGGCATAAGCTGAGAGAGGGGTGGAATGTAATTATCTCACTCACTTCTTTCCCCTGTCCTGGCTCAGCTTTGCTGCACCCTCCCATCCCCCTGCTGCCCATCCCAGAGCCAAAAACCAAACAATTCAAGGAAAAACCTCCCCATAACCCCAATTTTCACCAAGCTGGGCTGTAAGGATGTGAAGGGCACTTAAATCAGGACAAGGCAACCTAGGGACACAGAATGGGACAACTGCATGTGATTCACTCCTCACCACAGTAAATTTGTTTTTACCAAGGCTCAGTTTGGGTGACAACTGAGTGACAGCAGGCCACAGGGCAATTTGTCCCAGGGGTCTATCATGCACTTGGCTTCTCCAGCTCAGGACAGGGGCAAGGAGCATCTTTGTAGCCCTCTCCCTGTCCCCAGAGTCCTGAACCAGCCTGGATTTCCCCACCACAGCCCCTCTCCCATCCTCCAGGGCCCTGCTCACTGCCTGGCTGCAATGCAAAACCTCCACACTTGCTGGAATAATCTCATGTCATGTTCCCAGAGATCAGACAGGATTTATTCCTAGATGAAACTCTGCTGATAATATAAAGCAAGTTATTAATCCACTCAGGCCAGCCATCTAACACCCAAAGCTTGTTACTCCTGCTGGCTGGAAGGAGGTATTTGATGGAATCAAGAGGGATTTGCTTAGTTCTCTCTTCTTGTTTAAGTTAGAAGCTGTGTAAAATTTGTAGCTGGGGTTCCTGGCCATGCACCCAGCACCCAGAACCCAGCTGCTGCCCTTCCATCACCTGGGACTGAACCTGTGAATTGAGACTTCACAGTAAAAATAGGAATAAAAGTTGGGATTCACATTCTCTCTGCTACATTTTCCTCAAGATGTCAGGACTAGAAATAAGACCAACTCACTGAGTTACTCAGTTTCTCTGCCTCTTTTCTGGTTATGGACTGCAAGATGATTACCCTTGGCTTGTTCTTACCCTCTCCCATCATCAAGACTCAGGCTGCTACCCCAGCACCTCTCTTCATTGCCTCATTTTTCAACCTCCCCCCCTTAGCTCAAGCTCTGCTCCTGACTGACACATCCTCACATCCCCCATCCCCCTGGGCAGAGCTTCTGCCACGGGCTGGCCAAGAGGCAAGGCAACCCCCTTCATCTTTTACCACCTCTCCTGGTCATGAAACAGCTGCACTTGGGGAAATTCAGGAGACTTTGCAGATCAGGTGAGTTTTGAGCAGTTGCAGTTCCGTACCACTGCACTGCAAAACTCTGATTTCTCCACAGCAGAGGTTTAGATCTGTCAAAACTCCATGTTCAGCTGCTGTTTTAACCAGCAGGGACTGGATTTTCTCTCTTTCTCTGTCAAGGGTTTGATGAGAGAGAACTGGTATCAGGAGGATCAGCCAGAGAGTGGTGGTAATGCTTTCAGCATCTGAGCCAAAGCCCACTGCTGTTCCTAAAACCTTTCTGTTGCCTTCAGTGGGGTTTGATCAGCCCTACACATTGCCATGGGACAGGGCAGGCTTGGCTTTGAACACGTTTTCAGATTCAGACACTGAAGTTTTCAAAGGCAACCATTTCATCTGTCTGCAAAAACGTAGGGGCATAGAAAGAAAGACATTATTTCCCACACACACACACAGACTCCCACAAACACCTTTCTCATTGCCCCATCCATTGTATTTCATTTTCAAGTCCTCCTTAACAGCTCCTCAAGGAGGTATCAACTCATTTTTACTGGAAAGATGTAAAAGCAAAAGATCTTGCCCAAATAAAGAAATAAAAAAGAGAGGAGTGAAGAAAGTAAATGCAAAAAGATGACTAAATGTTTGGGGCTGTTGACAGGAAGATATTGGTTTAACTTCTCTTCCACGTAGCCTGAAATCAGCGGAACGAAGTTAATGCCATTCTCCCTGTCTCTATTTATTGCATTATGCATAAATTCTGCTGTCGGGGGAGAAGAGCAGATCTTGACATGCTGTGACAAGCTGCCAAAGTTTCTGCCAACAAGAGGTTCCTGTGCAGCACAATAAAGGAGAAAACCCCCACATACTCCTAACAAAGGGAGCGCGGTGCCGCCCAGGGCACCCACAATCTGCCTCCCTTCTCACCCCTGCCAGGATATCCAGGGATCCATGAGCAAACAGCACTTGGAAATGCTTGGCAATGGGAGCAGCTCCCCATCTTCTCCAATAAGAGTTAACCTGAGTTTCTGTATCTCCCAACAGTGACGTTGCTTTAAATCAGCAATTAAATGGGCAGTTGCGGGCCTGAACCTCTGACCAGTGAAGGGTTTAAACAACCACACTCACTAAGATGCCATTTGACACCACATATTTTTTGGGGGGGTTGAAACCATAGCCTCTCATTTCCTTCTCATGCTTTCTGCCTCGTTAGGCTTTAAAAGCTGGAAGTTAATTAGCTGCTTGCACAAAAGAGAGGAAGGAGGAGGGAAGGTGTGACAGAGCCAGGTGGCTGTCAAGGAGGAGCATCTCGCATAAATGCTGTATCCTTTCCTGGGCTCCAAAAAACCTTGTCCCTGAGAAAATATATACCAGATGCAAGACACATGATAGGTGCTCCCTCTCCTCTGCAGCAGCTTCCCCTTTGCAGCCCCTGGTTAATTATAACTTGGAAGAAGAGCAGCCTGTAATCACATACATGGAAACTCATTTCTCTTTAAATGAAACCTGGCTAAGGGTGGCTTTTCACTGGAATAGTTTTCAAATAAACAAGCTCTGAAACTTAAAAGGAATCTTAAACTCCATTAAATAATACAGTTCCTTCACAAGGATTTCTCCTGGGAAGGGATGTCTTCTATTCAAGTGCCATGTTATGACAAGCATGACAGACTTGATAGCGATCGGTTCCAACTCATGACATTGCTTAAATTAGGTTAGATAGAATCTGTACAGGCTTTCTAAGGAAAGCTCCTCTGGGTGAAAGCACTATTATTTTTGTTAATGGCTGTGAATTATGATTTTCTTCTCCAAGGAGTCATAAACTATGTTGCTACACAGTAGTACATCATGTAATGTATGTAATACATGACTCCTTAGTAGGGGAGGAAACTATTCCATTTGCATACATTAGACCCAGAGTTGCAATCACAATGTGTTTTTCCCACTTCCATCACTGAATATTTATAGATTTCTTTCTCACTTCCCCTTCTGCTGCACATGTCTCCTGCTTGACCTGGTGTCTTGCTCTGTCTTATTCAGACTCTGGACGTGCACATGTTTATGGCACGGTTCTGTTGCTTTGCAAACACCAAGTGACTTTCAAGGCTTGCTTTCAGATTGCTTTCTAGGTCTCACACATGTTCCTATGCATATGCAGCCACCTCCTGAGCCAGGAGAAAAGACAGATGGAGGCAGAAAGCAACTTAACCCCATCACTGTGGGCTCCTGAGCACATCAGGGCACTAGACAGCAGCTGATGACACCAAGAACACTTGCAGGTAAACAAGGGGATTTAAAGGTTGGAGCAACAAGCTCAGAAATGCCAAAGCCAGCAAGTGATACTTTATACTTTGTGGGGCTGCTGAACCAGAGCTATGAGAAATGCCAAACCAGCTCATCCCCCTAGTTCAGCCCTCCCATAGCACAGCACCTCAACACCACCATCCACAGCAGGATTGGAAGGCACAGGATGGATGCAGGCAGCCATGTGCCCTTGTTTTTAGTCCATTCCATATGTGTTTCTGAGGCCTCCAAACATGCTCTTGGGCTCCTAATTCTATATGGTTTTATTCAGAAAAACTGCTCAGTAATCCATCCACACTTGTATTCTTCTACATTTGTGATAATTCTTGTCTTGAATTTAATATAAAAGCCATTCAAGTGCAAAGCCAGGTCACTAGGATATAAAGGGTTTGTTCTGGGCTTGCATGGACGTATCTGTTTCCCCATCAATAAAAAGCAAGCTGAGAAGACTGACACCCATTTTTAATTTGCAAAGAGGAGCTGGAGGCCACCTGAGGAACTTGGACACAGTAAAGCAGCAAATATGGTGGTTTTCATGTTACACATGAACACAGAAAGAAACCAACAAAGATGGAAGACTCCCATCAATACACCACCAGGACAAACTAACACTCAGGACTTTAGAACAAATTCCTTTTGAATGCTACAAAAAAACCAAACCAAAACAAAAAACAAACTTCTAAGAAAAGTTCTTGGATCACAAGTGGACAAACACACATCTGTCCCCTTTGTCTACTTTCAGTATCTGCAGCCTGTGAGATATCTCCAGTCTCCCCTCCAGATAACATCTGTACAAGTGTCAGGGTTCGGAGAGCAAAGAAGAGGGCATGTGAGACATCCTGCACCAGCTCCCGAAATCCTGCTGAAGCACTCAAACACTGACAAAGACACTGCTTATGCCTATGCTCCCAAAAACCCTGATGCTGATCAAAACAGAGCAGATCTCAGTGCCCATCACACTGGCAAAGGCTCAGCCAGGTTAAGAGGAGGTTTCACATCCACGTGTCAAGGGCTTGCAGTAATAACTGACTGCACGTTCAGGACTGAATTATTGTTGAGGCAGAGAAGTCAGAGAGAAGCCAAGACCATTTCTTCCTGACTCAAACTAATTTCAACTCAGGATTCCAGAGTGACACCTTGTTATTTGTTAGCTGAGAGATCATTCAGGGCCAGCTTCAAGCTTGCAGACAGCTCGTGGGCAGCAGGGTAGCTCCTGCACACAAGCACGAGGAAGGAAAGAGCTGCACAGTTGTAGGTCATTGCCTCCAAAAGAGCACAAAAATCTCTGTTTTACCACCTCAAAGCAGATATATTGCTGGGATGCCAGGGAGGAGTTGCCTCTGCTCCCTTTCACTAGGAAGAGGGTGGTTGCAGTGGGAGATTTCTGAGTGTTTGCAGAGGAGATGGAACCTCATGGTACCCCAGGGGTTTTAATGCATGGCCAAAGATGCTCTCAGAGCTAAAAGATGTTTAGGTGCCTCAAAATGCAGAGAAGCAAATGGGCCAAGATGCATGAGGAAGAAATTTTGCCTAGGTAAGGCTTAGTGGGGTTTCCAAGCCCTCCCAGCCAAGGGAAATGCAACAACAGAAGCATGGCAGCTCTCTGCTTCAGTGCTCTCTGCATAATAAAGGTGCACAGATGCCTCTGCAGAACTGCTCTTTGTACTAAAGAATGGTTACATAGAATGGAAGTAAAAGGGCAAAAAAAAATTAAATAGGACTTTGCAATTTCAGAGCCATCAGGGCAGGCACAAACCCAACATTAACAGGTGGGTTTGTTTTCTACATTTGGATTTGTGACGAGTTCACACTGAACAAAATTTTTCAAAAGACCAAGCAATGTGAAAATCATCCTGAAATAACTTTGGCCTCACTCTTCCCCCATGGGACACTAACCACAATTATCTACTCATTACTTTATAGTCCTTTGCCACCCCAGGATGGACAGACATGGTCACTGCTCTTGCTTCAGCCTGGACAGATTATTAATATAAAGTAAGCCAAGAAGGAACATACTTTAAACCACTATTGAAAGGAGGCCCTAAAGCAGTAGAAGTCATATTATTGTACAGACACGTGCCCTGAATACCCACTCAGCTCAGGGCAGATGCCATTACAATTGCAATATGTGGGGATGTTTGTAATTGTATTGTACCATGATCTTTTGGGTGATAAACAGCAGACTTCAGGCTGTGGTGCTGTTAATCTAGCATCTTTATGAAAACAACATTTATTTTCAAAGAGAACTGGATATTTATGGCTGATAAGTGTTATTTGATCATTTCCACAAAATTAAATAGAAGCTCAGACTGCATGCTCTCCAAAATACTCAGTAAAATTTCACTTAAAGCAAAAATGATATAAATCATAGACAAACTGATACAATCCTTACCCCTTAAAAGTCCTGCACGGGTATCATTTAACCATGATGTATGCAAATCAAATGCAAATTAAATAGCAGTGGGTGTGGTATCTATGCAAATTTCAAACCCTCCAACACCCAATTTCCCCTTTGTGAACTGCCTACAGCTATAACTCCAAGAATTTATGAGCTGCTCAGCTTCTAATACAATCTTTGTCATTGTAATGAGGCAAAAAGAATGGAAAATGATCCAAAGTCATCCTGATGCCATAGGTCCCAGTCCTCTTCAGGGGTTTGGCCACCCATAGAAGTGCTGTCTTCAGGAAGGACAGACAGGCAAGGGAAGGGAAATATCCTGGACACAGAGACTACCTGAGGCTTTCTGTGTTATCTGCCAAAGAGCCAAGACACTGAGGGTTGGGTTTGATACTCAAAGACAACAGAAACCAACAGCTGCCCCATTGCTCCTTCCAGCAACTCGCGGGTAAGATGAGTCAAGAAAAAATCTGCAGCTGCTGAAGAGAAAACCTCCTACACCTGCTGCTCCAACCTACCTGTCTCGTTGCCATCAGATGTAGCCCACTTTTCTGCAGCCCAAACTGCTTTTGCCAGAATCTCCGCATGGTTTCAATGCAATCTGTCTCTTTGTTTTCTATAAATAATTTGAAATGACAAATTCCATGAAGAACTCTATGACGCTTCTACCTAGAGAGGATATTTTTATGTTGGTGAGGTCTGAATGCCTGGATTTAGCTTCTAGAAAAGCAGAGCCCAGGTTTTGGAAGAGAAAGGATCCCCTATTCCAAAAGAAATAAACATTTTGGGGAGTCTTCATACCTAAGGTGTGAACTGGTTTTATGTTTTCCTGGAGGACACATGATGAGCATCAACCTGGCTGACTTGGCTGCCACTGGTACAGGACATTCAGCACTGAAGGAGAAATGCCCACAGTTTGAGTTGAGTCCTATAGATGGATGTGCTTCAACACTGCTCCTAGAGGGAAATTTTCCACAAGCTACACTGATGAAGCATTGCAAACATTCTCCATCTCCTGATACTTGACGATCTCCCACCTCGGGTTCCTTTGAAATTTCCTTTTGAATCATTTATTCAAGCATTCTTTCAAGGGCTGTGGGGACTTCCATCCTGTGACAGCCTTAGCATGTTTTCTTCAAGATTTTGCAAAGAGTTTCCAGCTGCTTCATTTCCCTTCAGGGCCTTCACCAGAGAGCCAAAACATCAGATTTAGTTGCAAGAGATTTGATAACAGAGGAACTGTCTCCCAGACCTGGCAGACTCAGACTTAACAGAGGAGTTGTTCCTCCATCCTGGCATGTAAAGGGATTTCCTTCAGCTCAAAAAACAATAGGATAAAGCAGCCCCAGAGTCTCCCCTTCACTTTTCTCCTTTCCATCTCTCATCATATAAAAAGAATTTGAGTATTTGTCACTCAATGCCATCAGCAACTTTCTCTGAGGACATTTCTACAGACCCATCTTTTTTTCTGAGAACAATTCCCCATCACCAGACACAGCAAATCTAAAAAGCAAACCCTGCTATTTACCAAGTAACAGGAGGGAGGCACCATCCAACCCTTCTGGGTACAAACCCAAAACACTTCAGCAACAGCCTTTGGAGATCAGCCCCACCATGAAGAGCAGAGGCTACTGCAGACACTCCAGGAAGAGGGGACAGGACAGGAGAGGAGGTTTTTCTAACCTCTCTGATTGAAAAGGACAGATCAAACCACACAAGACTGGTCATTAATCTGGTTCAGAGGTCCACCAGGACTCCCGGCTGTAGCCTACTATTCACAGCTATGTTAATGGGGTGTATTTGCTAGGTGTGATTACATTTTCTACTTGGATATTTGCTAGCCATGGGGCTTGTCATAGCCACAGAGAAAGGACACCTCATATGTAGAACAGAAAAAAGGACAAGAAACAGAATAAAATAATTAATTTTCACTCTGAGTAAGCAGTTCCATGAGGCACAACAGAGAAACTGCTTTTTATTTCTAACTCCACGAAGGCAAATCTTGTATTCCTGGAGGTGGGGAAATCTGCCTTTTCCTCTAGGAACTCTCTTTGGAGACAGCATCCTTTCTCTGAGACCAGAGTAGCCTGGAAACCTCTGCACCAGAAAAGGTATTTGAGGGGGAAACCAAGGAAAAACACAACTTGGACAGGAGGTGCACAAAGTCCCATTCACTGCAAACAGAGCATCCTAATTTGTGACTGCAGACCTTGGAGTAACAGGATCAAAAGCAGCATTTGATAGCACAGTATTTTTGACTTGTTCGTGTCTGTTCTGCTCCCAGCTAATTATCCCTTCCTTAGGTAAAGAGAAAATAGTCTAATCTGGTTTTGCAAAGCTCATTCCATCAAGTAAGAGACGCTGACAGTGCTTTCACCACTGGTAAAGCCTATGCTTAGGAACTACCACAGACAGCAAAGCCTTTTCTTTTTGACAAACTCAACCATTTCCTCCAAGGTGGGAGGAACAACCAGTAACACTCAGGGTACACTGAGTGGCACAGAAATCAGGAGCAACACTTGACTTCCCCCCATCCACCTTCAGATGCAAAGGATGGAGCTGAGCATCCAGCACACCCGTTCATTTTTCCCTACTGATAGCCAGAAAAAAAAAACCCAAGAGCCCACTGCACCTTTTCCTCTCCATGCTCTGCTTTCTGCCAGGCTTTTCCAGCACTGATATCACAGATCACCAAGATTGCTCTCCTATGGGATGTTAGCCTTTCCAACATTCCAGATTATATACTCACTCACACCAGGGATTATGTGGCTCCAAGGGAAATCCTGCAAGGATTAGAGAAGAACAAGGATAGAGAGGACAGGCAGCTTTTGGATTAGCAGGGTTATCCACCATTTTAGGAGTGCCTTAGACTATCCTCAGCCTTGGAAGGTAGCAAGAAGCTCTTACCCAAGGAATGTTCTCCTTGCAGTGTTAGCAGTTCTGCATTTTGGGGCCCTTGTTAGCAGTCAGCAGTGATTTTATGGGCTGCTGTTAGGCTGCACCTGTTCTTTGCTCTCATGTGCCTGTCCAAGTAATAATCCACCTGACATCTCCTCACTCTGCTGTACACTTGATGGTTTTATAGCTCATTCCTCTGTAGCATCACAATATGCACACACTTCATGGGGACTGACCTTGAGAGACAGAAGCTGCTGTTAGATAACTGCACCCATAAATCCAGCTCAGTCTTCGTGTCCCATTGATCCTTCTCCAGATTGAGCCTGACCCAGATCCTGCTGAAACTCGTGGGAAACCCCTGGCCCTAGACATATTTCTTTTTATCCTCTCTTCATGCTTCTCTGACCAAGTAAGCTGTAGTGTTACAAAGCATTTCTTATAAAAAGAACCCTTCCAGATTTGGAAAACAAATTAAAGCAATGAATAACAGATTTGCAGAGGACAGACCCACAGGATGATGAAAATTTTATCCTGCCTGTTACCCCAATCCCTAATTATTCATGAAAAACCTTATTTAAACTATTCTGAGAATTTTCAGGAGTGAATCCTGCTGCACTTGTATATAGACAGGATTTTTTTTATAATCTGCATGGCTTGGTCCTTGCACAGGTTTTTGTAGAAATTCTAGATCCATGGAGTGAATCAAATCAGAGTATTATTATTGAAGGGTGTTGGGGGTAGTAGTGTTTGATTAAGGAAGTATGTAAAATACATAAGACACCATCAAAAGAAATTGGGACTCTCTTTGTTTGCACTTCCCAGTTTGAAAAGATTCCAAACCATACACTAAACAACATACATAAGGTTGGAAAACATCCTCTGGGGAGAGACAATGAATAAAACAATTTGATGCCTTTCCAATGTGACAAAATGAAGTAACATTCTGAGCAGTGGTTCTTTGAGATACAAATCATCCAGCTTTTCATTAGATGTGTTAATTTATGCTTTACATATTTTAAAAGACAGTAAATTTGTGACTTGGGGACTTGATATAACACCTCCCTATTAGTGTCCTACACTCGTGTCCTACTCGTGCCTTACACAGACAAACAGTTGTAGAACTAAGCACCAGGCATGATGAATCTGCAATTACTATCATCACTTGCTAGTTTAGAGTAGGGGATGGCTTTGCTGAATATTTCCTTATGACAGGTGGCCATCTCCTTCCCAACCATGGCTCTGGCCTCAGTGGCATCAGTGGGGGGAAGGTCTTTGGGCATTTAGCTCTTTCCCCCTTCCAAGAACATCCAATCCTTTGAAGTACACTTTAATTCATTAAACCAGTTGCACTCAAGTAAGGAACAAATGCCAATTTCCTCATATGGAGTCCAGTAGAGAAGAGACAAGCCAGCCCCTCCAGGGCTCAGGAACTGGAAAGCATCAGGATGAAGTTTCTGAAACCCCATTGCCCTAAACCTTCTCAATCCCCAAGAAGTATTTCTTCCAACTATGCCATATGTCGAACCAGCTCTGAAGCCAGTTGTTCATTCTCCAGTGCCATTAAACAACCAAAAACAAACCAAAGGGTGGGGGGAAGAGAAGTCTTGTGCTGACTGCAAGATCAGATGCCAAAAGAACCTGTCAGACTTGCCAGGATTTCTGTTTGGTTGTTGTATTTAGTAAGGATTGCATCATTGAGACATGATTCAATGATGGGTTTGACTCTTGACAAGAAAGCTCTTTCATCTCTGATGCTTCTCATCAAAAAAGGCTTAATTTACACTCTGCAATATATTTTAGCATGTGCCAGACAAACGAAGAGGAGAGGTTAGCTGGCTTTGGTTTCAGATGCAGAAAGTATTTCAATATTGAGAAAACAGGGAAAAAAAATCCAAAATAGCCCTTAACAGAAAATGAACTGAAAAGTAAGATGCAATCTTAGTAAAAGAATATCAACAGCCTATTCTCCTCTAATTAGAAACTATTCTGACTTTCTCAAAGAAATTACAGATCAATTGCCTACTACCATGTGGAAACTTCATATAGAGACATTTGGCTGTAAGAAAATGCATAAACACATTCCTATATTGAAAACTGTTATCTGAATTTCCTTATGAGGCAGTTATGTTTTTCCTTATGTTTTGGGGTATATTTTCAACACCAAATCAGAACTCTTGTATTCTGGAAGCACTACAAACCCAGCACAGCACTGGAATAATTGCCAACTAATGCAGACAGAGATCAGAGGTTAAACTAGACACCAGCATTGCTGAAAACAGCTGAAACTGGATTGTCTTGCAAAGCCTCAGCTTTTTCTAGGCAAGGAAACCAACCAGAGGGAAATTCATTACATAATTACTGCTACTGTTCAAGTAGCCTCACCTCATCTATTCCCTTTATACCTCCCAAGAAGGTCACTCTGTGAATCTGTAAGCCAGCAAAAAGATAGCTGGGGAGAAGTGTCAGCTTATTAATCATGTACATATGGTTCTTCCTGGAAGAGAAACTTTCACCTACAAGCAAACTGATGTTGATGGTTCTCTGCTTAAGCTAAGTTCAGCCCATCACACATACCAGATCATTACAAGTTCTGGAAAAAAAAAATAAAAATTAGTCATGGTATGTGAAAGAGATTGATGATTTTCCTGCCTGGTAAGATTCAGTGAGGAATAAAAATGTCCCATTATAAACAGAAGTAAACAATACCTTTAAAAAAATCTAATAATGAAAAATAAATATTGACAATTAAAAATATTAAATAATTAAAATACTAAAAAATATTTTTTAAGTTGTCAAAGCACTCCCTTGACCTTGAAGCTTCTTACAAGTTTTCTTTTTTTACTCCCTCCCTGCACCAGTATCACACTGGCCCACATCCTGTGGGTCACTCAGGGGGATACAGCCCATGAAAAAATAAAGACAGCTCTGCTGACACCCAAAGATGTCCTTGTGGGCATCACCATTCTTACCCTCCTGAATCATTCTGCAGCCCTTGATACCGAGGCTGAGGAAATTATTAATTACAATGTGTACCAGGGGAGCTGACAGCTCATCCTCAGGATGAGCCAGAGGAGTGGGAGAACTGGAGAGGAAGAGGTGCTGCAAGTTTGGTTACCAACAATCTGCAGATGACAGTCAGAGTCCTCATTCTCCACGGATACAACCATTGACACTACCAGCATGCCAGAACACCTCCAGGAAAACAGCTCTTGGAGAGGAGCAGATGGCTTGAACTGAATCCAAACAAGGCTGAAGTGAATGAATCCCAGCAAAGCCAAAATGCAGGATGAGAAGAAGGATTTCTTCAAGCAGCTCGTGGAAGCATCATCTCCCCCTCTGTGGAAAAGCATGCTGCCCACATTTGTCAAAGTTGTGCCTTGGGTCTGACACCTTGCAAAGTCTGACTGCTTAGGTGGCATCAGTAATCCAGTAATTTGTCACCTCTGGGCTGGATTATAATAACTCAAGATGTTTTGATGCTCAAGAGGGAGCTGTACACCAGCTCCAGCTGGTTGGGAATGGGCAACAACTGCTTTTTCTATGGTTTATGTTGCCAAGGGCAGATCTGGGTTGTGCTCAAGCCTTTCCCATAGCTCCCAGTCAGCATCTGATGCCAACTGAAGGCCACAGTCCCATTTTTCAAAGCAATTAGTGTCTCAAGACCCAACCACATCAAAGTCTGAATTTTCATCTATAAACCCCCACGGCAACTGTTCTCCTTTGAGAGGTCGAAGAGCTCAGAACAAAGTATCTAGGAGAGCTGCAAGTAAAACAGACCCTTTTTATCACTAGATATGGAATATTTTACTAGTGGGAGATCAGGCAAGGCCAGATCTTGGTACACTTCAGGCATAATGTCTTTAAGGTAGATTTACTGCTTACCTTGAATGCACAACTCAGATAACTCTTTCATTCCAAAATTCTTCTCAAAACTCTCCTCATAAAAAGCATCATGGGTTTCTACTCCCTTTGTAAAGAGCTGGAAGGGCCTCTGCAAAGTCCATTAGACACAACACTGAATTTACCCACAAAATAGAGATGCTGCAGCAGTCTAACATCCCTAGAAATGTACATAAAAGCAAAAGCAAGGAGAGTGTGCTGAACACAACTTAGTCTGTGCTTCAATCCATCCTTGAATTTTTTTTTCAATGACACTCTTACTAAGAGAGGAAGTTTAAAACTTTTCATTTGTTGCACACCCTCTGACACCTGGAGGTTCTGCAGATTCTTCACGTGAATTTTTTTTGTTCATGCCTCTTATGAATTTTAGGGAGATCTGAGAAGTTTGTTATTTGGTCCTCCTCCATCTCAACCACCTTGACAAGTGTCAAGTCTGATGTTATCCTACCTAGTGAAGCAGGATGCAGGAAGACTGATTTGTCTCCAGTATTGACCAGTGAAAGTACCAGGTTTATCTGCATTGAAAGAAGATCAATTTTCCATCACAATTTCCCATTTCCCAATATTTTCAAGAGTTAAAAAGGAGCACAGTTTTGCAGACAGAAATGACCTTATACACAGTATGTATGTTAAGCCAGCTTCAAACTGCAGTTTTTTCAGGAATCATGGTTTTTTCACAGGGCTGCTTTCATGAGCCTCAACTTTTCCCCTCTGGATTCCCTCTCCTAATCTCAGAACACCCCTCTCCTGCTGAACTTCCCCAGCATCAAGCCTTGCTCATGGTAGATGTGGTTGTCTTCTTCTTCCCACCAACTTCCAGAGCATCAGTTGTTATAAAACACCTGGAGTTGGACAGGCAAACCCCTCCTATTCATCATGTTCTGCCCTTACACAGACAAGACTAAAGACCTTTCAGTAATTAAAGATGGAAAGATGTCATGGAAAAGTATGGGGGAGCTGGGGAAGGTAAGTTATCCAAGTGACACATCTATGATTCCCTTGTCTCTTCTGACCCCTTGTTCTGAAGGCTACTGTTTGTAAATCAAGATTAATGAGAACAACAGCACTTAAATTCACCTGATCATAAATCTGGGAGAGTTAGTACACTCACTGACAAGATTAATATATTTTATATCTGACACTGTCTGTGTAATGCTCTGTGTTCAATTTATTACCTTCTCAGACCAGAAAGTGGAGCAAGGATTTACTTGCAGAGCTACTTTCACTTTTTGCAGAGCATTTCAATGATTACATTATATTTATATTCATCCCTCTTGAGGTTGTTTTCACTATGAAAAAAACTTTTAGCATCATTCCAGTGTAACTATACATTAAAAAAACACATTGGCAGAAAGTCAGCAAACAGGGCTGTTGGCTAGATCCTTGGGAGAACAGGATGGGAATTTTTTGAGGAAACATATCAGAAAATGCCATTTTACCTAAATCAAAGCATTTTGTAAATAAAGGATGGTTCAAAAATCTGTCAGTAGGAAAAAAAAAATGTAATCTAAACTACTTGGTTTTTTATATGTCTTTTTACTTGAAACAGACTGTATTTAATAGAGAACTGCTTTCTTCCTCTGAAATTTATAATTTCAGCAAGTAATTCTTTTATAGGCTTCTCCTGGAGCCACTTCTGTCTCCCTTCCATGGCCCCTGTGAGCCACCCCAAGCAAGATGGGGAAAGGAAAGGCTGGTGGCACATCTCCCATGGCCTTTCCCTCCTTCCAGGACTGTATTTCCACAATCAAGCATTCCAGACAAATACCTCCTTTCCCCTCCTGAATCAAAATCAGAGCTAGAGAGCAGCCAGCAGAGACCCCCAGCTTTATTCCTCTAGAGAGCAACATATGGGCAGAGATCTCCTGTCCTTCAAAATATTCCTCTAGTTGACATCCTGACATCTGCCAGGAGAAGGCTATGCATGGTGGAAACTAATTTGACCCCTCCCAAGAGTCCCCATGCTCACAGGCTCTGATTCTCCTCTGCAATCCCAGCCATCCCTTCACCAGCTCCAGCCCTCTGCCCCAGCATTTCCCCAAGCCAATACCCTACCAAAATTTTGCTTCTCGTTAAATTTCTTGCTCTTCAGTGCCACTGTCACCTCCTCTCACCACACCATATGTTCCTTATCTCTTCCCTGCTGAGCAGCCTCTTGTCTCTGAAATTTGACAGCTGAAATGATGACCCCCCTTCTCCTTGCTCCCCAGATCCGTCTCAGCAGAAGTCAGTGGCTGCAGTTGGGATGCTCTGCTCTCCTCCAGAACCAGACCCACACCCAAGAATGAGAGTAGAAGCACATCCTCATTTGCAACCTTGATTCTACTCCACTTTCTGATTCTATGGGCATTTTTGGGACACAGAGGTCTCCTAGTTATTTGGCTACAGAGCTCTTAGGTCTTGCCTTGCATCTGACTGAGGTTCATTGGGTGCTTTCATGACACAGATGTCTGAAACTGCTCCCCATCTTGCTGCTGGCAAGTCATTTCTAAAGCCTTTTTATCACCAGCACCACCAAAAAAAAAACAAAAACAAAAAAACAAAAAAACCAAACAAAAAAACAAACAAACAAACAAACAAACAAACAAAACCAGCCTGAACTCTCAAAGAGATTCTCAAGAAGCAAGGTCAGAATCTTGTCCATAAACAAACCAGTTACTCCCTGTTCGTGCTCCAGCTCTGCAGCCAGGACTGATATAAAGTAAAATCCAGTTTTCTAATCCTCCCTAGTATAAAACACCCAGCAATCAGAGGCTTATTAACAGAGGCTGATTTACTTTCTACCCACCAGCTATTTGCAAAGATCCCATCCACTCTTCCTGTCTGAAGTACCGTCAGGGTTTCTCTATAAATCTACTCCATTTATCATGAGGGGGATTTACACTGTAAACAGGACAGCTGCCTTACTAAGTCTAATTATACCCTGAGAAGACAGAGCACCGTGTGCCCACACATTGCACTGGAATTAGAAGTCCAGGTAGAACAGAAGAGAGGCTTTTTAATTAAACAATGTCAGTTATCTTTCACAGAAAGCCTACGATTTAATTT
This sequence comes from Calypte anna, assembly GCF_003957555.1. Taxonomy (NCBI): domain Eukaryota; kingdom Metazoa; phylum Chordata; class Aves; order Apodiformes; family Trochilidae; genus Calypte; species Calypte anna. The sequence goes on from NC_044258.1 coordinate 16,379,687, forward strand.
AAGCACACACACAGGAAGAACAGGAGGTCAAGCACCTTCCCCATCTTGTGAACTTCAGGCCCAGTGATTGCCAAACACAACAAAATAATTTCTGTCCACCTGCCTCACATTTCAGTGTAGACATCCTTCATCTCTTTTTTGGCTTTCTTTCATTTAATTAGGAGTAAGGAAAAGGTTGTAGTGACTTCATAGCATGTCAGATTTAATCTGCATAATACCCCACCACATGTTGGGGGGGTGTGTGGCAGGAGTTTTTAATAAAGGATTACAGAATGCACCTGCTGTGGTTGAAATATTGTGAGATTTTTCTAAGCTCTGGGAGGCTGCATTAGGTCAGGTTTGACTTGAACATTTATTACATATCAACCTTTAGTGCTGGGATGGAGTCTGAAGCAGTGGGATGATGCCAGCTGATTTAAATTGCCAAACAAGTGATCAGGCTCTTTGCATGAAGCCAGTTAAGGGTTTTTCTTCATGGCTGTTTCAAAGATGAGCAGAATTCCTTTACCCCAGATAACCTTTTTTGTTGTTCTTGTTTCTGGATGTCATCAGATAATGACTTTTACGCCAATAAGTTAATTGCAAAAGCAAAGCAATGCAAAGAGATACTGAACTGCACTCACATCTTTTCTACAATTGCTTCAAATTTAAAGCAATGAGCAGAGTGTTTTGGGAAAGAACATTGCATATGCCATGGAAAATAAATGCTGTTTCTGAGTGTAAACATCACCCAGAAAAAAATAATTTCCCAATTTTGCCCTTTGCTTTTGCTACTTGGACTGCTCATTGCTCACATCTTTCACAGGATGTGTGACATGGGAGTTCAACCCAAAGCTCCCCACCAAACACCTTTCCCACTTGGGAAAGGTGAGTATTTAGAGTAGGCATTGGGATCCTATTATTTGGAGTAGGCATGGGGTGGACATCCTCTGTCCAACCAGCTGAAGCAGATACTTCATAGGCATATCCAGATTACTGGGGCAGCATGGAGACAGCACCACCTGCGTGATCTCCTCGGGGGTTGAGAAGTCTCCTGCTCACACTTCTGTTTCATTTTCCAGCTCTGAGATGACTTGAACTCAGAAAATCTCACCACAGACAGTTAGTGGCACATGCAGCCTGGTTCAGCAGCTCTTTCAGACACCAAGCAGCAGCCAGCACCAGAGAAGTCACTCAAATCACTTCACCTGAGTCATTGCCAGCAGCAGGGCTGCAGAGCTGGGCCTTGCATCAGTCCAAGTATGCCCAGGAATCACCCTCCTTTGGAATGTTAGATGTCTCCTTTTGAATAAATCCCTTTTCAGTCCATTGCTCACACTGCCAGTGTCTACCAGACTATTTACTGCATCCAAACCACTTCCATTCCACAACAGAAAAGCCTGAAAATATACAGAGCACCGACAGGTGATAACAGGGCTACCTACCCTGCTTGGAAGGAATTCTATTAGCACATCACTGCAGCTGAGGGTTATTATTTCCAAACAGGTTTTGTGACTATGACCCATAGGCTCTCATAATGGTGATTAAATTCACTAATATCCATAAAACATTAACTGAAGTGTAAGGATTTAACATTTGCAGACACATCTGCAGGGCCACAGAAGATCCCACAGACAGCCTCTTTGGGCTGCAGAAACAACAAGTAAAGTAAGGAAAGTTTCTTTTAGCCTATGAAGCTAAATAAATGAGTTTTGGATTTTCAGTATTATGTGTTAAAGTAACACACCTGCAAATTTAACATCTGATTTAGTAAAGAAATGATAATAAAAAGGTTGTTGCTCATAATATGTAATAAAATACTTCATTTTGCCTTCAGTTAGCACAGCTTCAATCTACCTCTGAATATCAAGCTTATTTAGAAACGGGGGAGAGGAATAAAAGAAGTAAGGAGCACTTACAGTCTGCTTTTTAACTAGCATTCTGTCCCTTACTGCAACCTGATGGCAGCACAACATTGTCACTGCCACATAAATAGCAAAGTACTGGTTACATATGGGATACTCCTTGGTCCTTTGCAGCATTCAACTGGTTAAGCCAGTTCTGGAGACTGACAAAAGCCAGGAACTGATAACTCTACCACTGGAAAACTCTCCACTAATTTTAACCAGGACAAACAGCAAAAGTGACAATTCAAGTTGAACTGTGGCATGCATGCTGCAGCATCAGAATGCAAAAAACTTTCCAGCTTCACCAGAGAAAATAGTTTTCTGGATTTCCAGTGTGACTTCATGTGATCTCTACAGACACAGGGGAATGAGAGCAGTGAGAGCCAGCAAACAGCTCCTCATGGGCTGTGGGGATGGGGACTTGGTGTCACCATCCTCAGTTGGCAAACCTTGAGCCTGTCCTTGTGGGGAACCATTGGAGCAGCACCTGTCTGTAAGAACTGAAAGCTGCTCTGATGAGCTGTTCCTGCTGCACAATACAGCAAATGTTCTTGAAAACCAAAATGTGCAATTTTGAAAGGAAAAAGTGGCACTCATCAAATTCTGTCCAGGCAACAGCAGGGCAGGAGGCTGTAATGAAACTCTCTCCATTGCCTTTTGAATGTATGTTTATAAACAGTTTGGATATAAGAAAGGGAAGGGAGAACAGAAGTGAGGAAAATGGAGATCTATGCTGTGGGTGGAATGAGTAGAGATGTAGTTTTTACCACCCAGCCAAGTTTTCCACTGCATCCCCTGTGATGCCTGACGATAGCTGCACACAGTCAATGTTTGACAGAGGAGTTGGCAAAGCTGCTTCCATCTTCCATTACCTCCTCACTGCACAGCAGGCTGAGAGTTGTAGGCAAGCAGGAATCCACACCAGACAAACACTATGGTCTGGCTTCTCCCTTGGCCCTGTGCCTCAGGGACAGGATGGGAACAGGCTGGGTTGCTCAGCTTTGCTGTCACATAGAATCATAGAATTGGCTGGGTTGGAAGGGACCTCAGAGATCATCGAGTCCAACCCTTGAACCACCGTTGTGGTTGCTAGACCATGGCACTGAGTGCCACATCCAGTCTCTTTTTAAATATCTCCAGGGATGGAGAATCCACTACTTCCCTGGGCAGCCCATTCCAATGGCTGATCACCCTCTCCGTAAAGAAATCCTTTCTAATCTCCAACCTAAACCTCCCTTGGCACAACTTAAGACCGTGCCCTCTTGTCTTGTTGAAAGTCATCTGGCAAAAGAGCCCAACCCCCCCCCCTGGCTCCAACCTCCTTTCAGGGCGTTGTAGAGAGCGATGAGGTCTCCCCTGAGCCGCCTCTTCTTTAGGCTGAACAGCCCCAGCTCCCTCAGCCTCTCCTCATAATGCAATAAAGCAGAGGGAGATGCAATTGCTGCCAGACATTAACTAAAAACCTTTGGGCTCCACTATTGATACAGAAAATCTACTGATACATATGCACACCAGGACATCCACTGCATTTATTCAGCCCTCTTGTCACTTGTTGTAGGTGGTACCTGCAACTGCATCTCAATTGCAACGTCTCCTACAAGACTCTGATGAGCAGCAGAACCAAATCCAGCAACTCTCTCCTAGTTCTCTGCTTAGCCACTCCCTGAAATCAACCTGGAGCTGATCCCTGTGATGATCAGGATGTTTATGGACTTGACAGAGAAAAAAAAGTATAAAGTATTGACTCTGTTATTCATCAAATATTGATTTTTTTTTTCCCTAGGCTGAATCATACCCACAAAGTACTGTTCTGTGCTGGAAAACATTTAGAAAGAAAGAATTTAGGTTTTAATTTCAAAGGCTACTTATTCATTTATATAGTTTCTTATCAATCAAGGAGAAGACCTTTGGTATGCTCAATAATGTCATTGCTTCATTAAAAAAAAAACCTCTGAAATCTCCAAAGCAATCCTTGAATTGAGACCCTCCCAAGGAAAACAAAATATATTGTTGGTGAGTGCAGAAAGTGTTCCTGCCTTTATCTCAGAGCTTGTCTGACAGACTGTAATTCTACTTACCCATGGATCACCAGATCAATGACCCAGGAATTTAACTCTGTTGAAATATTCTTGACATGGTGAACATTAATGGCTTGGAATAGGCCTGTAGGGTCTAACTCATCAATGCACTTGCAGTAATTCAGAAGACTGTAGCACCTCTAAAATTGCCATTAGTCCATTAAACCATAGGTCTACAAAACGTATCTCTCTCTAAAGGAGAAGCAAAATCTGACTTGATTTGACAGACTGAAATAGCTTCATCAGAACTAATAACAAAAATATCTTCACAGGTGCTTGTGGGCGTTTTAGATGACGTTGGAAATTTTACCTTTTGTGACTGCAAAACCCCAATAGGATGCTTGAATGAATAAACCAAGATTTCATTCATGAAGTCTTCTCAACACAGCCTAGCACACCTCCCCACAGAGCCCAACCAGCCTTCCCAATCACCCCCAGAGACTTGTCCCAGAGGGAGGATGTCCCAAAGGGAGGATGTCCCAAAGGGACTGAATCTTTCACATCATTGCTCAAAGCCAGAACCTTTGATGTGCTGGACAATTGGGTTTGATGCAGCAAAGCCTCTGTCCTGAGCCAAGAGCAATGACCAACAGCTCCAGCTTTCCATTTTCACCCACTTCAAGTTTTTGCAACTTCTCCTGTTCCCTCTGCTTTTCCAAACATTCCTCCTCTGCTCTCTCCAATGGGTGATGCTCTCAGCAGTGCCATGGAGGGGTCAAACTTGTGAGGCAAATCCTTGGGGAAGGATCAGTGACCAGACCCATATCAAGGTCCCCAACTCACCTTGGTGTCCTGGTGGCCATGGCAGCTGCACTAAAAAGTCTTGTCCCTCAGCAGTCCCTTTTTCCCTCCTGATGCACAGATGTCCACATCAGTTCTTGTCAGCAAAGGAACTCAGGATGAAGAACTTTATGAAGAACTTAATTTCTTTATGACCTTCATGGGAGAGAACCAGTTGTGATGGGGACAATAACCTGGTGGGTGAGTAAATGGAGAAAGGGCAAGGGCACAAGGGAGCAAAGACACAAATACAAGGAGATCTTTACCCAATGTATATGTTGAAGGTTTCTCTGCAATAATTATTTACAGCTATTCAAGCAGAATCTTTCTAAAATGAAAGCTAAAATATTGCTACATTAAGCCTGGAAAAACATATTGTACCACAAATAAAGATCTGTGAGCAGAGTGCTGAAAGATAACAAACAGCTCAAAAATTTTCCTCTTGCATAAACTCCAACATTCCTTAATTTCAATCAGAAAGGAAAAAAAAAAGCTTTTGTGAAAAGGATGAAAATATCCATGTGCTACATAAAAAAAAATCCTTTTTTGACATGGTTAACCCAGTCTAATTAAAAACTATGCTTGTCACATCTTGAAAAATTAACTGTCTTCACACAGGGCAAGTACGATCATTTGGAGAGGTCATCATAAATTACTTATAAACAAGAAAAAAAATAATTCCTGCTCTAAGTACCAAACTCTTTACAAACCCAATTAAAGAGCAAAAATCAACATCTTGAAGTGACTCTGAGATGCTTCCCACTTGCAGAATAGAAGTCTGTGTGTCTAAGGGAGAAACTCGACACATTTGGGGAAGAGATGGAGAGCACAAAATTAATAAAAGATGAGGAACAGTATTTTATGCAAATGCATTATTAATATAAATCCACCCCAACACCAGAGCAGTGAAAGCATCATTACTGGGGAAACTGGGGGATTTACTTTGTTGTCATTCAATGCCAAAAATCAATGCTCAGGATCCTTCTCTCAGGCCCCTGCTACAATTTATAAATTATTAACTGGAGCCTTTTGTAAAAAGTTCCTGTTTACAAGGTTACTCTGTAAGTTAAAATGTTTGTTTCCCTTCAGATCTCTATTATAAGGCATCTGTGGGCAGATTTCCATGATGAAGTTGATAGATTTGTATTTTGACAGTACATCTGTCATCTTTGCTTCATGTGTCAAGAGGTCAGGTGTGCACTTGGTGTTATCAGGTGGCTCATTAGTGTCCTGTGGGATGTATTACCTTGTCTGCTCTACTGTAAGTGACAAAAAATTGTTCATTTTAGCCCTTGCTGCAAGATCTTGCATCCCCTTTGCTGTTTGCCCATTATTTCCCAAAGACTGTGTCAAAGTTTCTGAAAGTAGCAGTACCTTTTCTGTGCTCTTCCTAGGACATTCCTCATGGATCTGCTAATAGCTCCCACTGGTTTAAAAAGCATCTATTTTATTCTGTTGGGATTTAGAGTAATGCATTTTACATTGATTTTACCCATGGAGTAGATGAATTTGTGGGCCACTTCATTTGAAGGGTAAGCAAAGAGCTGACAGTTTTGCTTACAAATCATTTATTCCAGTGAATTTTGAGCAATGGGCATATTTGTTGGAAAATGGTGAAGAAAAAATGATTATGTTTCTAGAAACTTGAAAATCATTCATTGTATGAGCTTGGGTGGACCTCAATACTACTATGGCTCGTGGAGATAAGTTTCTCAACTTCAGCCCCAGAAATGGGTACAAATACAGACTACAGTTTTCCTTTTCCCTTGGGTGGTGTGGGCCAGAAACCCAGATTCATTTCAAGGCCCCATCTTGGGGTGGTAAAATGCACCAGTGGCACTTCATAGCCTTGAGCCTCCAGGTTCAGCATAGCCTGGAGCAATTTTTTTTCTGACAAAATTTCATAGCCTATCACCTTGTATAAATAATGGATAGTGAACAAACTTCTTATCCATGCTACCAAAAATCCTCTTGTTCTGACTGTTCCTATTAACATTAGTGGGAATGTCACAGACACTGAGTAGGGTAGAATGATCCCTGAAGTGGTCTAACAGCAATATTCATTTCTCCTGGTGGGTGACACTGTCCTCATCACAATGCTAAAGTTAGAGTGCTTCAGAAAATACAGAAGATCTCTTCAAGGTTGGTACAGGCTGTGATTATAACCAATTATCTTCTGTGGATTTTCATCCAAATGAAAAAAATCTGGTAACTGAATCATACCCATAGAAGGTTCTAGACTTTAAAGTACCAGTTGAGAACCCAGGGATTTTGTTTTTTAAAAAGTAACTTTTCAGTGGGCAAAAGACACAAAATCAATGGGAGATGTGCTGCTTATTCATCAAGGCAAAGTCATCTTTTATATTTGTCTAGATAATCCTGCAAATACAAAGAATATCTAGTTGTCCGACTAAATCCTAAGGTAACTAAAGTGAAAAATAGTACATACTCCACATCTTCAGGTGCAGTTGTCTCATTTCCATGCAGTAAGAACCCCAGCAGCTGCATCCTTCAAAAAAAGATCCTCAGGAACTCAAAAAGCATATTCCAAATTCTGAGATGAGCAGATCCATCCTTCCTCTGCTGGGATCTATTACCACAGAGCAATGCCTGGCAACACCATACTGAAAAGCAGACCTTTAAATGACATTACCACAGTTTAGAGGCTTTTATTTATGCCAAGTAGTAAAAAGTTTGTTACAGGATCATCTATATTTCAATAGGTACAGAAGTGTCTATTCTTAGGACAGAAGTGTTAACTGTTCTCTTACCTCAGGGTCTGTTCAGTCTGCAAGCAAATTACTGGCTTCCAAAGACGTTTTCTATTGTTGTAGATTTGCTATGAAATAACTCTTGAGGAAATTTACAGCAGTTGTAAAATTTTTATTCACTCTCATTAAGTACAAATCCTAACACAAATCCTTGAAGATAACAGTTGTAGAAGTAAATGGAAAGAAAATCTATCATGGATTGAATAGAGTTGTAGGATGTAAGAGAAACCTTGAAAGGATTTCCATTAAGTTAACTTGTTTTCTAGATAAAGAAAATCCTATTAATCTAGTTTAGATATCAAAAGATTTATTTTGATACCATGTATATTTCCTTGTATAATTGGAGAAGATAAGGAAGGTGGTAAGAAACTGGTTGAAGAGTGAACTAGGGTATTTCTTGTTCAAAAGAAGATAGGATGGAGCTCCTCAGCAGTCAGTCTTGAGGATGTTCAATCATGGAGAGCAAAGAAACCCTCAGCCCAGGGAGCAGGCAGAACCTCATGACCAGGAAAGCAACAGGAGGTGACATCCAGAGGCATAAACTTCTTGGAGGTAGAATCAGTAAGAACAGAAGCTGGCAGCAAGGAAGCATGAGCTGAAAAAAACAAGCCTGGAATATTAACCAAACACTTGCTGACTGGTGTGAGGAAGATATGAAAAAGGCAAACCCAAGATAGGCTGTAGGAAGTGTAGTATTTGCAGCAGGGAAAGTGCTAATGACACTCCAGAAAACTGGCAAAGGCAGACGTCAAATAAAGTGCAGAGTTCTGGCAGTCCCTGGTCAAAAAAGAGTCACCTAAATTGCTAGAGATGCAAAGAGGACCACAAAGACAGGCAGGGAAAAGAAGGACGTTAAGAGGCCATGGTTATTTTATGCCTCCTGAAATGTCACCTGGGTGAAGGAAAATGCATCAGGTTCATCCTAATGAGAGGAGAAAAAGCACAGTTAAGAAGTAAAATACAGATATAATCAGGACATGAATCAGCTTGGATATTAGAATAAAATTAGAGATGGAAGTGTTGGCAACAATCTTTGTTAGAAACTGTAATGGTACATTGCCACTTTAGGACCAAGAGTCTGACTTTCTGAACCAGACTGCAGGAGACCAAACCAAAACCTGGACATGATGACCCCCAAAAGTTTCAGCCCCATAAAAGTGGGATGCAAACTGAGGTTTCTAAGAACCTGCAAGTAAGCTGCAGACAAAAACTGTGCTTCTAGAACAAGTAGACAGAAACTGAGCCATTTACATAGAGAACAGACAAAGAATTTGGGACCCTGAGCTCTTCTACTAACAGAGCTGCTGGCAAAAACTGTAATTTTGCTGTTGCTCAGCAGAAGGGCAATGCTGGTGTCAGATGCCAGACAGCAGCATTAGAAGAAGCAGCAATTCTCTGAAAAAGAGACAGGCAGATATTAAAGCATTTGTGCAATGAGCCAGAAAAAGCTGTAAATCAAGCCAAGATCCTCTGGAACAAAGCTGCTTTAGGAATATATAATCTTTGTCATGGACTGAGAATCTAGGAAGCAAGTCATTCATTTGGGCTGTATTTCATAATCCTACACCATCAAACTTATATTGGAGTTTTCCCCTTCCTCGGGAGCAGCAAAAACACCTTCCAGGTGGCTATTGCACAGCATTTAACATACTGAACCCCTTTTGGGCATGTATGTCACCTGTCTTTAATGAGAAAGATTTAATTAGTCATAAGAAGTTATGTTTCTGTTCTCAATTCCACCACAAATCCACTGTATGGCCACTGGCAAGTAACTTTATTTGTATTTATCCTCAAAAAAGAGAAAAATAATAATTTCCCTAAAACTCTTGTTGGACCACTTACAACATTTCAGAATTATTTTTACTCTGCCTTTGTAGAGCACTTACCCAAACAAACAAACACCATTTATGGGTCAACACTGCACAAATAGTAAATGAAAATTGTTTTCACTTCCAATATTGTTGAGACATATGCACAGAACCAGTAGAAATAATAAAGGTAATTTGAAAATTTAATCAGGAAATTGAAACCATGGAAAAATAGGAATATAGAGCTCATTAGGGCAAGCAGAGTCTATTAACTTTTCAGCTGTCCAAGCACAGAACTGAAAATCTCTTGTTAAGTTGCCACCAAGTACAATGACCACTATCATCCCAGCTGTAATCAAATACATCATTGAAAGTGAACTAAATCAGAGAAATTAAAACCAAAAACCACAGGGCCAGACTTCAGCAGAAGTACCTGGCTGAATACTCCCCCTCCCTCCAGCAAATCAAAACCTCACAATTATTACTCTGAACAGCTTCACACTGCTGATGGTCTTCCCCATAAACTTGAAAACTTCCACACAATGATCTAAATTAGTACAACACTTTCTTTTTTATTATTATTATTGTTCTTCTTTTGCTTTTCTGTCTCTATAAAAATTCAATGTATGTTGTTACCCTAATATTTACATAAAGCCTTCCAACCAATTCAGTAACTGGGACAGCAGAAGTTCATCTGCATGATAGCCATCTGCATCACTGCATTTTAGTCTGTCCCAATGCCTTTTAAGTCACAAAACGATGTACTGGGGAACAGACTGGCTACAGCTTTACCTCTACTAACTGCTGTTCTATTTTATCAGGCCTGATGACAAGAAACAGGCAAATAAGAAAAAGAGTATGAAATGCATCTACAATAATATGGAACAATTACGTGTCACAAAATGTAACCACTTGGAAATTCAGTCTGTCAAGGAACTGGACATTTAATTATAATAATCATTCTAAACAAGAACTAATTGAAAGTGAAGATTCACTTTTATCTAGAATTTTGCTTCTGAATTTTAAGTATGTTACCTATTAGGATATAACCAAAGCTATGAAAATCCAAACAAATTACCCTCTTTCCAGTAAGCTTTTCATATGCAGCACAAGAATGCTTTCCTTTTTTTCAGGCATCTGGATGAATATTTCTAGCTAATGGCTAAATTCTTTTCCATATCTAGATTCAAAGAGGCAAGGAATATGTATACTTTGCTGTTCCCCTAAAGAAAGGACAAGATTATTTTAGGACAAGAAAATCTATGTCTACTTTTAAATTTTGTCTCTTCCTCGTGCTTTCCTGTCATCACTTATGAATGTAAAACTTAAACCACATAGAACTATTTAAGGAAAGAAATCTAATTGCACAGATACAACCAAAGAATGCTCTACAATAATTGCTACTGATTTATCAGTTCCATCTTTTCACCTTCATACAACCTTGATAGTTACTAAATCACAACAAAAATACACTAAGACAATTTACTAACAGCATTCTGTCTTCTCACTTAGCAATGGGATCAGCTTTGTATTTTTAGGGTGTATTATATGTCAGAGGCACCTCAGACAAATCCACAGAATCATAGAATCCTTTTGGTTGGAAAAGACCATGAAGATCATCCGTGTTGGTTCTCTCATTTTGTATGATCCCCTTGGTTACATTCATGATCTAAACTCATTGAAACCAATTTTACATCTCTTAGTGTCACTAAGAAAGTCTTATCCTTGATGCACCACAGAAGTTCAGGGCTGTGCTTCTAGGAACCTCCTGCCAGGTGTCAGATCCTTGGGAATTCAAGGTGCATTTCAGGTAGAGCCAAATCTCCTTGCTTTTTCTCATGAAATTAAAATGTATAATTCTGGGTAGCAAATCCAGGTCCAGGAACTGCAGCCACAGTGGAAATTCTCTTTTTTGCTGACTGATTTTGCAAGTTCAAAGAGTTAAGTCAATAGCATCATCCCAAAAAAAGGTCCAAGGGTCTCTGTGTAACAGCCCAGCAAAGCTGCACATGCCATTGTTCTGGTACTGACCCAGAGCTTTACTCTGTGCTACCGTGTTACCTGTAAAAGAAGAAGAAAAAATTAGCTACACAGAAGCAATCAAACAAGGATGAGAACACATTCTTGGCTGCTGCAAAGGAACTGTTCACATATTTACATCACAGAGGAACTTTTCCCAGCTGTACTCATGTGCACAAAAGGAGAACCTATATGCTAGGTAACAAGTGTTAATTAGACTGTTATTCATTAGCAGGAGGGAGATTTGTAGATTTTCAAATGGCCATTTATTAATAAATTTATTAATAAATTTGCCCCCAACGTTTCATAGAAATCTTCCTTCTGCTTTATTTTGCTCAGCATCATTTCCAACACCAATGCCTACAGCACAAGTGCACAACCTGCATCCCAAAAGAACATTCCTGCAAACTGCTGCCCATTCCACCTTGTCCATCTGGGAGGAAACAGGGAATCAGACTGAAGGTAGTCTGCAGAGTGGAGGAATTGTTCTTGCAGCAGAAGCCACTCTCTGATAATTCCTCTCCTCCAGGACCCCCGTGTCTCTTACAGCTCCCTGCCCACCCAGGCAGATGCTCAAGGGATGTGTGTGCAAACCTGAATGCACACACACAGTTCACAGACCCAGGGGTTTGGTTGTACAGTGAGGAAGGGTCAATTCAGATTTCCCATCCTGAAAACAGATGAGAAAAGGCAGCCTGGGAGGAGGAAAGCTTTGTCAGCTCTGCTCTGTAGTGTCTGGAAGGGTTACAAAACTAAAGAGACACTCAGCACAGAGAAGTTTTATTTCCCTCCCTAAGGTAACTGATGTAAGATACAATTTCTCCTGCTTTTCCCATTTTTGCTGTCCCACTCAGCCATTCATTTAAATACTGAGTAGCATCAGGAGCCTCCCGTGCTTCACACACTTCGACTTACTTTAATATTTGCACAAAATGAAAAGATAAAGGACTTAAAATTGATTAAATGGCATTTCCTCTTTCTGTGTATAACTAATCTGTGGAAGTCATTGTCCCAACTAGTACTGATCCCAGGGTCTTAGAAAGCTTTAAAAATTGATTAGAAATTTAAATGGTAATGAGATCATCTTTGCTACATAACATAGAAAAAAATGGAATATAGAATTAATCTCAACTCTCGTGTTTTAGACATAAGCCACTAATTAAATGGGAAGAATTTCATGTATGTGTACATTTTCTGTAGCTGTCCACAGGGGTTATGTTGAGTTTTTCTGATTTAAGTATCTCAGAACTGAGACACGAAGGCTGCTGGAATGGTTTGGACTACTGGTCACAGTCAGCTAAGACACTCCATAGACTTCTTTGTCTAAACTTTCAAGAATACTCTTAATACATTTAATTTTTTTTTTTTTTTTAGTTGAGTTTGGACAAATCTTTGGAAATTTTCTTTGGGAAATTTCCTTTCCATTCTATTTTTCTTGCAGTTTAACATTGTCTGTGCTCCAAGCTTCTGTTCAGAATCCCAGATTACTGCTGCTCATTTTATTTGCACAGCCAGATGTTGGTCGACAAAGAAAACCACCCACAAGCCAGGCACAATACCTACAGAGGAACTTCTGATGCCAGGACACATTCTGCAGCACAGCTTTAGCTGTCTAGCAAGTAGACGTCTATGGGTAAGCTCAACATCCAGGGTTTCCTTTAGTTACAGGAGGGAGAAAGAAATACCCAAGGGAGAACTCTTGTGGATGGGCACAGTCCTGCTGTGGCATCACCCATTTCTCCCTGTGTAACTTCAGAGAATCCTAAACAACCAAACATTTCCATGGATGGAAACATCCCTGCAGCTGGGCACGATGAATCCCAGCCACAAACCCTGCACAAGTCATGTCCTTTCCTATTTGCATCAATAAAGAAGATAAATTTCATTATTGGGAATTGACTCTCCAAAGGTACAATCCTAAGAGCTAAACAGAGGATCACAACTCAGTTAAGGATGACAAGATCTCAGTTTTTAGAATGTCACTACTACCAAGGATGTAGATTTGTTAAACCCCAACTTCCATAAACAACTCTTCAGGGTCCACTTAGTAAGAACAGAGGTAAGTGCATGGAAAAAGCTTTTATGGATAAAACCCAAAGTATTTAAAGCATGGAAGTAATGATTTCCCTCAAGTAGCCACACAGCAAGCAAAGACAGAATTTCTAGCATAGAATAAATTAAAAAGGGACTTCCTGCCCTGTAAGGAGGTCTTCCTGCTCCTTTCTCTAACTTGGTCAGTCCCTAGTTAAAAGCTGCAGTTCTCTTGAGCCATTTCAATCTAAAGCTTAAGTGCTGACTTCATTATTCATACCTACATCTATTGCAGTACTCCAAGATCCCAGTAAAACTCAGGATCTCCCTTACTCTGCTGCTGACCTCAGACACAAGAAAATACATTCCTGCCTTAAGATGCTCAAATCTAAAACCCCACAGGGCAGCAACAGGAAAGCAAAACTACGGGAGGAAAATGAGCAGTTCTCCTATCAGCAGCACAGTAGGATGATTCCCACCTAAGCACAAGTGCCAAGTATGCACAAGTGAAGAACTGAACCCAGAACATGATTATCCAGCTAGGCCTGGTCACACAGAGTTGCTTTGCTCACTGAAGACTGAAGCAGGGGTTGCTCTGACCCAACATTTCCCTCTCTGAGAAGAATTGCATTAACCCCAACTTTCCAAAGCCCTGAGGAGTCCAAGACTGGTTCTCACACCTGCAGATGTAATGCAAAAAGCAAATGCTATCAGCAGATTGCCACCTTTACAGGTAGGGGATCTCTGTACTTGCCTTTGTGGTTTTGACTTTATTTCCACTGCTGCAAGACCAACCTGAATAGTCTGGTAGTACTTTACAGTCCTCTCCATCCAAACAGGGGTTCATATGACACCACCACTTCTGCAGGACAATGGAAGCTAGAAAAAGAAATAGGAAAGAGAAACAGAATGCAATCTCTTTTTTAATACTGTTTGATTTAGTAGGGAGGTTGTCCTTATGCTGTTCAATTCTTTGATTACAGAAAGTAGAAACCAACAGTTATTGAATTAAGAGCTTATCGTTTCAACTGTGTTTGAGCTAAAAATGTGGCTAAAAATCTTCACCAACACACAGAAGGGTAAAGACCACAAGCAAATGGTAAAGGCAGGCAAGCACCTCCAGAGATTGACTCCAACATTGGAACTGACCTCTGGAAGTGCCTTTCCATCCATGGCATCCAGGAATCTACCAAGGTGATGTTTCTCCTTCATTAACAGGCTTGAGTCAAGTACCTGCTACAGGGCACAATAAAACTAAGGTTTTTTGTTTAACTTGGCTTTGCATATGGAAGAGAGGATGAAGAAATGCCAGTTTCTCCCTTCACTGGGTGAGAAAATAGAATTGCACAGAGATGTAAGCATGTGAGGGCTGTCAGCAAATAGAGCAGCTAAGAATGTGGAAAGCACTGGAAGGTATTAGATTATTAACTAAAAATGCTTCCAGTTCCACTGCTACTTTTGAAGTATGTTTTTCAAGACTACAGTAGTACACTTTAAGTGTGCAAATTTATTAGTTCTCTACCCTGAAGCCAATTTCTATTAATAAGACCATGCTTGTTACTTTTACAAATGTATTCCTGATTTCCCAATCCCACTGTTAGCAACAGATTTACTTTCCCACAAGCAGCTGCAAACATCTGCATGTATTTCACAGCTTTGATTGTTCATGGGATTCACCAAATAGCAGAAAATTATTATGAAACATATCAGTTCACCACCTTCCATAATCTAAATCGGATTCCAGAATAAAATCTGGCCTAAAATGTTGATTTAGTGATGATAATGAGTCTGCATTATGCTACTATGTGCACAAAATGTTGACTTGTATGCTTTAAAAAAATACCACATCCAAAAGAGATTAACAATAATAATTTAGTCTACTTCTTGTAAAGCACTTTTTTTCTTTTAATTTCAAGGCAAATCCATACCTCTACAGCCTTCAAATCAGGGTGACAAGAAGGCAAGCTGACATCAGGATATTGTTGAAATGTTCATTCAATTACTTTTGTTCTCCACTTCCACTCTAAGCCTACCTAAAAAGCACTATGAAAAATATACTTCTGGAACACTGGTTAGGCTTTTATAAACTATTCTTTCAATCTCCTAAATTTTTAAAATAAATGCATGATTTCTTTCACCAGTCCTTTGGATCTTAGATCATTTGCATTGACGTTGATTGTTGAAAAAAAGAAAAAACAAGGAAAATCAGATGAAATTTCATTGTGCTTCCTAGAAGGTGAAATATTATTTTCACTCCAGACATTTGGCCCAGTCATCTATTTTTTTTTTCTCTCAGCTATTTTCTAAATTTGTTTTGATTCCTATGCCACCTTTATTTCAGGTCCACGTGAACAAGTCAGAAATTAGTTGGCTGATTTCTACTCTGTGCAAATCCCTCTCCTTGGAGCAATGGCAGCACTTTGAAATACTTCATACTGATCTCACTCCATTAGTTTCCAGCAAACTTTTGATGTAGCAATCCACTAATTCTTATACCCATTTTATGTCCAATAATTGGAAAGTCCTCTCTGCTGATCTGTAAATCCCAAATGGCTGCAGCTGGTTGTGTCAAGCACAGCCCTAAGAGCAGCCCATCAAAAATCTCCATCAGAGCCACCTTCATAGCCAGAATTCTTTAACCATCCTTATCCCTGTAACTCTATGGAGGATACATAAAGGCTTCCTGCTCTTCTTCTTGGAAAGGTTTCAACAGGTGACTTTTCTATGAAATGAGAGCATCTCATACACAACCACCCTCACCAAGGGAGATTGCTTTAGCTTGACATGAACCAGCTGACTTGCTGGAAAGCAGCCAGAAACCCTGCCAAAAATAAATCATCTCCTGACATCACTCCCTAGATAACCTGACTCCATGGAAACAGCAGCTTCATAGAGAATACAGCCAAAACATGTCAAGCCATCATCTCATCTTGCCTCACACAATTCACTGTGTTGTGCCCTCAGCTGTGTTTGGCCACACAGTGTTTCCCAAACCAATCTGGAACAGGCAAAGAAAGAAACTTCTCCCATTGTCATTTTCTCTGACATGAAACAATCTCAGCATGACACACACAGAACTTCAGTTTTCTTCCTCTTCACACCTCTTCTGCTCTGCTTTCTGCTCCCATATTAAGCACCCACTAGCAATCAGTGTTTTCTCCCTCTGAAGGTATTGAACATGTTGAAATCCAGTAAGGTTTCAACCTTCTGCCTGATAAGCTCAGCTTGAACTTCTTCAGCACTGCACCACAATGCAGTCACCTTTATTAATGTGATTATTTTTAAATGGTTCAGCTTCCCACGAGTAGGACTGTGCCACCTGACTACCCTGGGCTTGTCATTAATTACTCCTTTGCTCCACCAGCTAAAACCCATACATGTTTTTTGTCAGGAGAGATTCTAGATTTGGTTTTGGGTCACTGCTGGCCATGTTGCAGAGCCAAGTACTGGGAAATCCTGGTAGGTTAAAGCCCCTTGACTGCCCCTTTCTCCTCCTGGCTCTCCAGAGAGCTCTGGTTTGGAGGTATGAGGGTTCAAGAGGCACAGGGTTCAAGATTAAATAGTTGGGTTTTTTTTAAAGTCTGACATCTTCAAAGGTATTTAGTAACCAAATCTTGAATTGAATAAATTAGACACTACCTTCCAAAGCAACTTGTAAAACATGGGCTTCCATTTTCAGAAACTACCTGTATTGGTCTTGAAAACTCCTC
The DNA here is from genome assembly GCF_003957555.1 of Calypte anna. Classification (NCBI taxonomy): domain Eukaryota; kingdom Metazoa; phylum Chordata; class Aves; order Apodiformes; family Trochilidae; genus Calypte; species Calypte anna. Next base: position 16,396,770 of record NC_044258.1, read on the forward strand.
AGGAAAGGATTTCAGTTGTGCTGGCAATTCTCTTTTCAGAAAGCAACATAAATTCTGTACTCCAGAAGTTCCTTGCTACTTGGATAACATACAAGTTCTTCTTAGTTATTCAAATGGGACAGTGAGCAGCCCCAGTTGCCCCTAAGTATCTAAACTATGCTGCTTACCCTGTCAAAATTGACAGGGTACTGGTGGTCTTCTAGACCACCCCAACCTTTCTGAAATACCTTTTGAATTACAATAACTGACCAGAGATCTACTAACCAACTTGTTAGGGCTACACAGAGCCAAAATTAATTTTTTTTTCCTTTTGAATTCTCAAGTACTCTGAAACTCATTCAAAAATCATGGGCAGGAAATTTTCTTAGCTACTTCTCTTTTTATCTCATTGTTATGCATCGACTTCATGTTTTCTTGTGTATAGATGCACTCTTCCCTTCACTCTGGAATTCAGATGGGCCAAAATTGCCCTTTTTTTTCATTGCAATTTTTGGCCCTAGGGAAAATTCTTGCACAATTCTTTATTTCTATTCACATTTTTTCCAGTTTGAGTGCTTCCTCCTCATAAATTCTAGGACTAATAGAATTGCCTGTAGTGATGATTTACTCAGTCATTTAAAGCACTTAGCTAAGATAACTGCTCTACAGACAAAAGTTATCAATGCTTTATCTTCTTGGCAGTAGCTGTTAGGCAAGGTGGAGGTTCTTACTCAAGGATGTTTACTTCCATAAATAAAATGAGTATAAACAAAACCCCATGACTACTTTAAGTGTAATTTAGTCATTGACAGAAGAATGGGTTGACCTTTGCTAAGCAAACTTTTCTAGAACTGCAGTCAAGAAATATAGCTACAACTCAAGGTATGGTATACAGGTTGTGGGGTGTTCTCTTTACATATTTAAATATGTTCTTTCACATGCTCTGCTTTTTCATAAGTCTGATGGATCAATTTATATACAGCAACATTTCTCGAAGTAACAGACAGGCCTGTGCTTAGAAGCTCAAATAATCCCCAGGAAAATGAGGTGTTCGTGAGTACAGAAAACCCAACCTTGCTTGCTTTCTTTGCTGGTACTTGTCAGGAGCTTTCACATCTACATTCAAACACACCAATGGCAGAGTTTTGTAGAGAAACCAGGTGCCTCGAGTTATCAGTGAGTGGGTGTGAGTCCACCTGTGCCTGATTAGGACAGGCCCCTATTGGGCATGAGCAAGACCAGAGGGCCAATAAAGGTGGGACACACACCCACAGGAGGAACCTCAGCTCACTCTGGTGCGAGGCATGGAGAGGCCAGCAGCTCGTCGAGTCTCTGGAGCAAGAAAGGCTCTTCCTGCTACACTTCTACCCTGGAAGTGCTGTGTGGTGGCTGGAGTCCTGGAAGAGACCAGCAGCTCGTCGAGGAGCAAGAATGGCTCCTCCCGCAACAGAGTTTCTTGCTGGTTGCAATCAAAATGCAATTCTCTAAGTGTGCCATCATGGGGAAAGGCTAAAAAATATTCTGACCCAAAGAGCTCTTGTCCTGTACTCTCAGCTAGGCTATGGCAAGTGATTTTATTGTAAAAAATGCTAGGGAGATCCTGGTCTATAACAAACATTGATTTTCACCTCCATATCATGCTTTTTAAATGAAGTACCTTGACTTCTGCTACTACCAATATTTAAAGTTTCTGAGATGAAAGACATTGTAGAAATGCAATGTACTCCATAAATGTAAGTTAGGCCCCACAACACAGTAACTATTACTGCACAACATGGAAAGGAGTGATGCAAGACAACCAAAGCACTTAAGTCCTCCACTTTATGTACCATCAAGGTTCAGCTAGCTGTTACTTTCCATTCTGCACCACTTCAACATTTTTTTCCTTAAATTCACCTGCACATCTATTATTTCTTCTGTAACACCAAAGTACTTAGTCTCCTCCTTAGCATCTATCACAAGAAAAAATATCACTTCTACATGTAAGTGTATGCTTGAATATAGCTATGCAAAAATCCATTCTGACTGGCCTCATATAGTGAAATTTTCTGAAATTTTGCTACTGGGAATACTGGTGCTGCCATAAAACCCACTGAGCACTAGCCTACTGTCACCAAGAAATCCAGTAAGTAAAAGCAACATTCTGTATATGCCTAAAAATGTTGGGTTTAGGTGGGCAGTACTTTCTGGACACTTAATGAATGTGAGCTGCATTGCTATTTCATTTTATCCAAACACTCTTTACCTGAAATAAGGGATCTGAGAGTTGTCTGTCAGTGAGATTAACTTCCCAGGGAAGTGGTGGTGGCATCAAGGCCATCAAGGAACATCTGGATGATGCTGTTACTCATCCAGTTGAGTTTCAGGCAGGTCCTGCAAGGACCAGGGAGTTGGGCTTCATGGTCCTTATGGGTCCCTCCCAACGTAAATGATTCTTTGATTCCACAGTTTTTAAATAGGAACTACAGGTACCAGCCTGTACATGTCATGCATGATCAACAGCACATAAATAATTGCTGTCCTAACATAAATTATAACTACAACTGGATAAGGTCTGAAGCCCAAATTGAAAAACTTTAAAAGACCATGAAAGGCCAAATGTTCTTCCCCTTCAGCTCAGGGCAAAATATGGGCAAATTAAACAGCCCTGCATTCAGTGAAAAGGTGCTGGGAAGAAAATGAAATGTCTGCCTCAGACTGAAATATGAAAATTCAAGACATAAACTGTTCCTGGTTTCCACACTGTAGAAATCTACTCAGGGATATGTACAGAGAGGGAAATAAACACATCTAATCCTGAGGCTGAGGAAAGCAGTTATCATTTCTGTGCTACAGCATCTGAGGAACACTGACTGTATTCCCACATGACTGAAAAAAGAAGCAAAGAATGTTAAAGCATTACCCTAAGGGGTGAGGAGAAATCAAAGGCTTCCACCTTAGATATCAAAATCTTAAATTCATAATATTTTGTTACGTTTAACTTGAACTATACTCAAAGCAAAACCAGCTACTAGATTTTTTCAGCAACTGTTTGCATTGACAAACTGAATTAAGCTTCTGTGGTATCATGCATTTGGATCTTTCTGTCATGTACAGACAGTGTCACCTTTGCAGTCCTTAAGCAAGTTTAAAACAATGATAGATGTTAAATATCTGCTGTCTATAAAAATATTTCTGCTGTTCAGTGTCACCTAAAATACAGACAGTACTTCTGATTTAACAAAAGCTACTTAAATTGCACAGTTCAGGTTGTGTTCCTGAATTATGAGGTATGAGCAGACTAAGCTCTGCTTTAATGTATTTGGAGGTTACAAAACTTGAAAGAGCTGAGGCACTGCTCAAGCACTGATCTCCAGCATATGAGACCATTTGGCACAAAAATGGTAAAACAACCATCTAGACAACAGCTCTCAAATTTAGATACTATCTGTATGCCCAGTTTTAGAGCTACCTTTGTTATCCAGTGACTTTTCAGCCAAGCTACTAAGCCTAAAGACACCTGGAAGGGTTAATACATAAGCATGAATTTCTTGGCTTATGCTGTTTTCAGATTAGTTGTAAAGGAGAATTCTGCTGTGAGAAAAAAAATAAATTAAGAAGTTTATTAGCACAGATGTGAAATGGACGAGTACATACATTAAGAGGATTAATTACACCCAGATTTATGCACAGGCTCATTATCATCAATGCACGGAGATGCCTCCAAAATTAACAAAAGGAAGGATTATGCTTTTTGAGGCAGTGGGAAGTCAAACAACGAAGGAGAATCAACTTCTCAAACAATCATAAGGAGCCAGGAGTGTGCAGGACACTGCTTACCTTCCACACATGAGGGCTGAGCCCTTGTTGTCCCTGCCACTTGCCCTGGGAAGCAGGAACACTTCACTGTCTGGGACCGTTCCTCAATCCGGTTCTTATTGCAGCAGCGATGCACGGCCACAACTTCACATGTCCCTTGCTTGACTTGGTGCTGGCCTAATAATTGCAGAGATAAGTGATGGAGAGCAAAGCAAAATAAAGGAAAATCCAGTTGATAAAGTCCTACGGGATACTTGGATCTCCCGAACGCCTGTTTGAATCCCAAAGAAGATGAAAGGGGAAAGTGCCTTGTGGGATCTGTCTTGTTGACAGAGTTTGTCCAGTTCTTGGTAATAAAAATAATTTTTCAGTCTGTCTTCCCTGTCCCTTACAAAGCCAGAGGGAGAAAAGTAGATTGGAATAGTCAGTTAGATAGATTAGACAAGAGAACACATAGAGACAAACCACACTTTCCTTTTGCTTCCTGTCATGCATTAGGTTTTATATTTAATTCTTTCCCTTCATAAATGAACATAACAGACAGGGTAGTATTTAATGCAAGGGAGACTTATCTTAAACAGTAGGGAAATTTTTCAGCACAGCCACATGTAAGCACTGCTTGCTATGCCTATCACTGCAGGGAGGTTAAGGACAACGTAAATTCCCTTCCAGCCCATTTTGAAGAAACCCATGATAAATATTCCATCCATTGCTTTCTTCTCTAGTGCCTTTCCTCAGAATTCACTCTCCTTTCCTTGCTCCTGCCTCCACATCTTAGCCCCACTGCTCCTTGCTCCTGCCCATTTTCCTCCACTGCCAAACTTCCTCTCTGCCCTGCCTAAAACCCTTCCTCAGGGATCCCACTTCCCAACCCCTGTCTCCTGGTTCTGCAATCATTTCCATGTCCTCACTTTACTGAATGGTCCTCAAGTGCCTCATCTTGCATTTGTCTCATCTTATTTAGAGTAGAGCCTCGGATGGCTCTTATCTGGGTTTGTCAAGCACCTTGTAAATTAACAGCATTACAAAACAGGGTGGGTTTTTTAATAACCAAGCTAGGCAGAGGCAATAATGAGAATAATAAAAATATTCTCCATCAAAGCAGTAGAGGCTCCTTGTGTGAGTAGAACCTGTGGTACAGGTATTGGTGTAAGTACATGGAATATCAGCTGCAGGCTAAAGAAAGGAAGGGGAATGGGAGCACACTGCAGAAATACACAGCCCTCCAAATCCTGTTTTGTTGGGGGATTTTCACTCTACTTTTTGAGTAGAAACTTACAAGTTGATTAAGGGGGAAATCTGCAAAAGTTAGCAATGCAATTTAGGCTTCTAAGGGAACCAAGAGTTCCAAATCTATATATACATAACTTTTCATAAGGTTTTGGCAATGTTCCTTTGCTGTGTGCATTTTGGTTTCACAAATATTTCAAGGCCAGCTAAAGGGCTGAGTTTTGTTGTCAAATTTGTATTCACAATAACTTCAATAAACAAAAAACTCTCTATATGTAACCCTGGAAAGGAAATCTATTCTTCTGTTTGTGGACTCAACATGTAAGAAGAAATTATATATACAGAGAGATTTTGCTGGGGGTCTGTGTGTGTGTGTTTGATTTGGGTTTTTTTTTCCCTGAGGAAAAGGCTACACTGTACTTTTAAGCAAAATATGCTACAGCAGAAAAATGGTAATGTATTTTAAAGAAGTTGGAAAAATGTTGAAGACAGCATAAAAGTACCTTGCAAAGCTACTGCAATAACTTTATTGGCAGACTGTGAATTTTCATGCAAGCACCAAATATCCATATTGTAATAAACATGAAAAAAATGAAAGCAGCTACCAGCTTATATCACAGCAGCTTCTCTGGAACTCAATATGGAAAACAAATACACAAATAGGGACATTAAATTGCCCATGCCACTTCATTCCAAAGGTTTGTTCTACAAAACACCTTGTATGACAGTGGAGATAATAAGCAGATGGCCAGAAGTCTGACAGAAAAGATTTGGTAAAATGAGGTTGTTAAGTTTAAGAGAGTTTATTTCTTTATCTATTAGATCCACAGCCTGAGTCAAAACTCTCTGGAGTAAGCAGGGAAAACTTACATTAGTTTTCCACAGTGTTTACACTGGATGGTCCTGGATTCACTGGAGTCAACAACAAAATTCCTGCTGACTTCAGGAGAGCAAGGTCAGAGTCCAGACTGTCTCTAGAGAGGGAGAGTTTGTAAGAGAGGGAAGAAAAAGCAAACTATGGAATTGCTCTGGCCACATACTTGAGTTTGCCATGCATCTCATCTGAAAGACCAAGTGGCCAGGTCTTCCTTTTAATTAAAGTCATTATTCACCAGACATAGATGCCAAGATTAGAGTAAAAACCCTTTTTTCAGAGGGTACTTCATAAGGATAGACTGGATCCAACTACAGCTATCAATATGAAGCTGAAAAAATGCCTATTTTCAAGCTCAAATCCTGCTTCCTTTAGGTGAATAGTCCTGTGAAGTCAATACCAAAATAAATCAAGGAAGTTGGCCCTGAGCACACAGCCCTGAAAACCTGGGGCTCGCTTTCAATTATCCTGTTTGAATGTTGAAGCAGTGACAGTGCTCCCCTGAAGTGCCAGGGTTCAGCAGGCACACAGATGTTTGTAGAAGGCAAAATGAAGTTACCAGAGGAATGCATTCTCTTGGCTTAGCAGCTGATTTCGTGTACACTGATCCAAGCTTCACAGCTACACGAGCAGGTAAGAGAAGGTGTCCCCTTTGGTTTGTAGGCAGGGGTAGGATGCTCAGGTTTAAAAGTCCTGTTGCCATACAAAGGCAGACAGCACCCTCCTCTCCACAGCTCTCATGGAGTATAAATGTACTAAAAAGCCAAAGACATCTGCATGCATCATTTGCATTAATTGCATTGCCCTTGTAATAGTCTTTCCCCTCCTACATATTCACATCTCTATTTCCTCCTGCTTGCTTGTTCACCCAGATCTTAACATTTTTTATACTCCTGAACACCATGCATTCTTCTTAATAACAGACACACCTGTGAACAGCTGCTGAAGAATCATAGAATCATAGAATCATAGAATCCTAGGGGTTGGAAGGGACCTCGAAAGATCATCTAGTCCAACCCCCCCTGCCAGAGCAGGGCCACCTAGAGTACATCGCGCAGGAACGTGTCCAAGCGGGTTTTGAATGTCTCCAGTGAAGGAGACTCCACAACCTCCCTGGGCAGCCTGTTCCAGGGCTCTGTCACCCTTACAGTAAAAAAATTTTTTCGAATATTCAACTTGAACCTCCTATGCTCCAATTTACACCCATTACCCCTTGTCCTATCACTGGTAATCACTGAGAAAAGCCTAACTCCATCTCCCTGACACTCGCTCCTTACATATTTGAAAACATTGATGAGGTCACCCCTCAGTCTCCTTTTCTCCAAACTAAAGAGACCCAGCTCCCTCAGCCTTTCCTCATAAGGGAGATGTTCCACTCCCTTAATCATCTTCGTAGCTCTGCGCTGGACTCTTTCAAGCACTTCCCTGTCCTTCTTGAACTGAGGGGCCCAGAACTGGACACAATACTCCAGGTGTGGCTTAACACACTGGTTTTCTGTCCCTTTTTTTGTCAGTCTTCAGCAACCTACAAGACAAACTCTTTCGAGGAGAGTGGCTTGCAGATTTAAGAAAACTGACAGAAAATCTTAAAACTCACAAAATATCTTAAAAACTATGTCTACATATTAAAAACTCTCTGTCTTTCTGTTAAAAAGCTCTGTCTATTCTCTACCTAGATCTACTGAAACCTGCTGTGTCAACATTCAGGTGTTAAAGGAAGCAAAAAGAAATAATATAATACTCTCCTGCATTTTTTAATCTCTTTCTTGCACTACATAAACCTTCAGCTCGGGTCTAAAGTACATTTAAGGTACAGCTGACAGCATAATGACAGAAAAAAAACTCACTAACAGCCTTAAAATACTTTACAATCAGTAGAGTCTCAGGAAACCAAGGCATTAGGGGAGCAGGGACCAGAGAATATTTAAAGTATGAAAATCACAGTAAATTAATTCTACAGCAGATACATCAGGAGAGCCATTTCTGGGAGAGCTGTAATGAGAGATAGGGAGAAAGCCAGGCTCTGGAGAGCAAAGCCCCTTTGGGCTCACTTAAAAAAGCTCATGAAGTCGTAGCTCTTCTACCTGTAAACCTCCTCAAATCTGCAACCTAAGGGCTGTCAATATTTGCAGTTGGAATTCACTTCCACCTTCCCATTTAAATCAGAAACCCCCCCCAAGCAGAGATATATTTTATCAGCAATGATACCAGAGAAAAGTTCCTGCCCTACAACACCTTTTGCATGATGAAAAGGCCCTGGGGAGGACAGAGGATGGATGGTGGCAGCTATGGGGCTCTGAGTTACCTCTGGCCAGGAGTTTGGCCCATGTGTTGCTCTCATACCCCTATTTCTTTACATCTCAGCTTCCCTAGAAATACCAACACTGTTCAGCTTCACCAAGGACACTTTCCCTCTCTCTCCATACACAAGAGGACAGGGCTTGCTAACAGAAGCAACCTCCAGGTCATGATTCTCTGTTTTGACTTTTGCTGCTTTTCATGAGCTACCAATGGCTGCCAACAGCCTTTAGGTGCCCACATCCAGAATGCCTCCTAATGATATCATTGCCATTTCCTTTTTATCTGTGGGCTTTCCAGCCCAGAAGATGACAGTGTGGAGAGCTGCTGGGCAGGATCTCCAGTTTCCAGAGAAGGCAACCATCAGCTCTGAAGAACAAGAAAGTACAAACCAAGAAGTTATGAGGCTTGCACATTACAAGCCTGCACAAATGTTGTGAGCAGAGTTGACTGAAGAATCACCACTGAACTGTTTATTCTCAGTTTAATACATTTTTCAAGGAGCATATTTAACAAGACTTTATTTTCACTGTCTGCCCAGAAGTCAGTGGGGCAGAGATGCAATTAATGCTTCCAGAGCTCTTTGAACTCCTCAAATGAAGAGAGGGAAATACAATCATTGCTATGAAAATACCAGACATCACAGGGACAGACTTCAAAACTACAAGGGAAAAAAATCAAAGAAAGAGGAAGGATTTTAGAAGGTTGGGAGCCAATTCTGTCCACATCTGTTTTATCTCTGCCTAATAGTAATCACTCCCAAGGAGTATTCTTGCAGTGTCGTAGCCATGCAGGCAGCATGTCTCTATCAGAACTCCTGAAGAACCTCCCTTTTTTCTGATTTCTTAGCTAAGAAACATATGGAAAAAAAAACATTTAAAGGGAGGTTTTCTGTCTGTTTCATAAGCTGTCCTCTTTGATGAAGAAAGCAACCAATACTGTGGAGACCAGACAGCAGGACAAGATAACCCCAGCTCAGCACATTCTTCAGTAAGCCTCAAAACCAAAGAGCTTGGTCTGCACAAAATCAACTGCATCATTTATTTAAAGGGTAAGAGGATGCCTGTCAAAAGGGAGATGAATGGCTATGGAACCTAATAATGCAGCTAACAGTAAGAAAACACGTGAGCTGAGAAGTCAGAACTGATGCTGTTTGGAAGAGGGAAGCACACGAAAAACTTTGGTGCCACTTCATGATCTTTTTTTTTTCTTTTCTCTCCTTACAAATGTATGAACACACAGAAGCACACACCAAGATGCAAATATTCTTAGAAAAACACATATGTTAAAGGAAATAACATCTGCTATTTTTCACATTTTCTTCCCAGATATATTTATGAGAACCTTTCCAGCTCATGGGATGGTTTTTTGGAGGGAAAAGGGAGAAAGGCAAAATTAACAAACCATTTTCTAGGTTGCAAACTTCAGCAGAGCTTTCCTCTACTACAAGTCCCTCTGCCATGGGAGTTTTTTCACCATAATATCACATCCCTGTAGAGGTCCTGACTTAAGATACTCTCCTTCTTCACAGATATACAATATTTATATATATACATACACACTTCTTTGTAGTTGTCAGTGCATATAAAATTAAGTCCAGTTTTACTAGTGTAATTCTATCTTTTCACTTGCTTGCAGTACAGGACTATTCAGAGATAGCCCAGAACTGCTACAAAAGACCAGTTCAACTCCTCTCTGATTAAATAGACAAGAAACATCTTCCCATCATCACCTGCCTATGAAAACAGAAAATGCAAGATGCAGCACACACACAGAAAAAAAAGAGCAAGGACCTTGGTTTGCTATCCATTAGTCTGATAGTCTTCAAATACCCAGGGATTACTAGATCTGTAACAAAGCAAACAAGCAAAGATCTGATCTCACAGATGAAGGAATTGAGGTTGATGCTCACAGTGTGCAAGTCTTAACTAAAGAGTTCTTCACAGTCCATGAGGTTACTATGTCCATAAAGACATCTGCACTTCAGCAGCTGTGGAAGCCAGCAGAATGGCACCTGCAAAATCACTATAAGCCTTTTAACCAGGGAACCATCACTTTTGGGCAAGAAGTGACATCCTGAGGAAAACAACAACCCTCAAAATGAGCAATCAGTTTGAGAGGAAGCCTAGGGGTACAGTAGATGGAGATGTGTATTTGAAAAAATGAATTAAAAAGAAGGAAGGGGAAGGAAGGGGAAGGAAGGGGAAGGAAGGGGAAGGAAGGGGAAGGAAGGGGAAGGAAGGGGAAGGAAGGGGAAGGAAGGGGAAGGAAGGGGAAGGAAGGGGAAGGAAGGGGAAGGAAGGGGAAGGAAGGGGAAGGAAGGGGAAGGAAGGGGAAGGAAGGGGAAGGAAGGGGAAGGAAGGGGAAGGAAGGGGAAGGAAGGGGAAGGAAGGGGAAGGAAGGGGAAGGAAGGGGAAGAAGGGAGAGGGAAGGAGAAGAAGGGAGAAGAAGGGAGAGGGAGGGAGAGGGAGGGAGAGGGAGGGAGAGGGAGGGAGAGGGAGGGAGAGGGAGGGAGAGGGAGGGAGAGGGAGGGAGAGGGAGGGAGAGGGAGGGAGAGGGAGGGAGAGGGAGGGAGAAGAAAAAGAAAACTAACAAAAAACAACAACAACAACAACAACAAAATGGTGAGCAATCTCAAACCCTAATAATGAGGCCCAAAGAGTTAATGAAATATATAGCATAACCTTTCAGTGCAGGTGGAGGAAGATGCTGACACAGCTGGAGGGAACCATGTAATACACTGAATTCTTTGGTGAGTGCCAGAGGTCACATCCATATGGAGATTAAAGCCTCCTGGAATAAGTAGCATAGGTGACCTTAGATCAGAGACAAGCACTGAGACTTCTCCAAGGAGTGAAGCATTAAATCTGAGGGGTCGATAAATCAAAACAGCCAAGACCAAAGTAAGCACTGCAAATGGGGGAGGGAGGAGGGGAAAAGTTGCAATGAATGAAAAGAGAGGGTGATGAGGAGGGACCTGGAAGCAAAACCACATTAAAACATGAGCCTCTCTACCTTCTAGGGTGCTAAGCTCAAGTTAATCAATAGGACTGCCTTTCATCCAGGCTGTAATAGTCACCCTGACTCAAGCACACATCACTTGCAGAAATGAAATCTAAGAGCATAAAACTTCATAAAATACTTCAGAGTAAAGTGGTGCTAATAATTTCCTGTGGGAAACTTTCTACTGTGGGGCTATTTTAGTTGAGGTTGAGAAGAAAATACAAGTGAAAGATTTGGTGTTCCATCATATCTTATAGCAAATGAGCAACATTTTCTTCTGGAATACAGAAGTATTTCCCACACATCCCTTTAGCATTCACTCTCAATATTACATGCAGACCACAATTTCCCTCATTCCTTCAAAAATTTGTCATGAGAGAAAGGGAAAAAGAATTTATCTAGATTTTTACTTGCCTGAAGAAAGCAGGTACACACATCCATATAGGAGAGGCTTAGTTCTTCACCAGTTTGTAAGCAAAAACTAAATTTCCTGCCCAGATTTTGAAGGCTGATGGTCTTGAAAACCAGGGTCACTTTTGCCATAGGGAAAATAAAGTAGTATAGCTGGGACCACAAAGTGGGAAAGAATATCCCATCCATATCCATAACCAGCTCTTCATTGATGGCAGAATTTATCCTCACCAAGATGTCACCAATGCAGCCCTAGCAGGTACCAGAGCCCAGGTGAGTTCCCTGTCCCCAAGAGCCTGGTGCCTTTCCAAGCTGCTCACTGCACCCAAACTCTGTACATCAGAATCCTGGCATTCCAGAAGTGCCTTTAACATTCTCCTACACTTTAAGCAAGGAAAAAAAGAAAGAAAAACTTGTGCCCTTACGAGCATTCTTCCATCACTTGAAATACTAAATGACCATTTTGAGCTGAGCTGTGTACAAAAAAGTTTGCAATCTACTAAATACCAGAGGTATTTCTTTTATCATGCTCAAGGTCACTCATCAGACAAGAATGATATTTGATTAGAGAATATGAAACAGCAATTGTCAGCTAAGTCATTAGGCTCTGCAGATTAAATAAATGGCAGTTGCCAGAAAACAAAGGAGCTGTGTGGGAAACAAGCAGTTTCTTCATTTCAAGTGAAAAGCAACTCTTTATTCTCACCTCCAATTATACCAGGCAAAACTGAAGAGGGCAACCAAGGGAACTTGTACTCTGCTCCATTTCAGTATTCAAACCAGCTCAAATTGACAAAGTACAAAGAATTTCTGCTTTTTCTGGGTTTTATTTTTTGAATGCAAAGATGTGTTTCCCTCCTTTAGCGAAATTACTTTTATGGGACTGTAAAATAATTGGACTGTGCCTGAATTTCTAGTTAGAAGTAGACAAATGAATAACTATTCATTAGTTAGCACTCATTTGAGAACCTGCTCAGGGAAAATCCAGACAGAAATATTGTCATTTAAAGATGTGATTTGGGGAAATTTTTTGGTTGTCCTGTTTGACAGTAAAAGAGTGACTTTGGGACTGAGTCTCTCTTGCCTTCGATTGCTCTGTGGATATTAAAATCATGAAGCAGGATTTGTTGCTACTGCAAAAAACAGGACCAGTGGATACAGGCTGCAAGTTTGAATGATGCATTTCATTGCTGAAGGGAGATGAAATTTTCATGTGACAGAAAAGGCAGGCAAATGGGATTTTGAGGAAGGTTACAAGCCATCAGATCAGTTAATGCACTGGGCACCAGGCCACCAGCTCCTCAGCTGGTCCTTAATCCCTGGGAAAGTCCCTATGTCTTGATGACCAGTGATTAATTATTTTCAGAGTTTGCCTCCTTTTATATCAGGTTTTATATAGCTGTAATGGTTATCTTGGGTTTATTCCAATGGAATGGACAAGCGAAGCATCACAGGAGTTCAAGTATGGGACCCAGCTGCCAGTTAAGCAATAACAGGTCATAAAAATAAATTGCACAAATGCATTTTTAATTCTGAGTGGCATGAGGGCTTTTAAATGGTTTCAGTATGAGCAGACTCTATCCAACCTAGCTGAACAGCTAATTGAACTTAAGCTATTTTAACAATTATATCCTTAAGTGCAAAGCCTAAGTGAGGTTTCCAGCATGCCAACAGAATTTTTTTCACCAGTATTATTAAATTATGGGGTTTTTTTTCTTGTATGGAAAAAAAGAACCTTTTAGAGTGCCCACCATTTGATGCTACACTGGAACAATGAAAGGCACAATAGTGAAATATAACTACAACCAAAGAAAATGAGAATTAGAACCTGATTACAATTTCCCATCAGCCCATATCATAACACATAAACCTGGCTTATATGGGAAACAGTAAAATAATTACAAAGTCAGAATTCAGAAGCTGTGAGGGTCTGTATATTTCCTTTTCCATACTGATGTTTTAAAGCTTTGCCATCTTTTTTTTTTTCTTTCCAAGGTTCTGCAGATCTTTTGAGGCTCTCAACTTTCACTTTTTAATCTTCCTTATGTAAGAAGAAAGGTGCAAATCTAGAATATATTGTAGCCCAAGAAAATCCCAGAGAGGTAGAGCTCAGAGAGCCATATCTGGAGATCTCTGTTCAATAACCAGGTGGATGCACAAATTGGTGCCACCACAACACACATCCTATGCTGATCTTTCACCTTATTTTCTTCATGTTATTTATATTAATCTTACAATCTTATGCAGCAAAAGGCCCTTTTGCAGATGCTATACTGCCTGTTCTCCCCAAATTTGGTTTTTTTCATTTGGCAACTAGCAACAACAAAGACATTTCACCCAGGCTAACAATGTGAGCTGTGAAAAATGTTTCATATGAATCAGTAAAAATACTGTGAGCAGAACTGGAAGTTCTGTGAGCAGAACTAGAGGCTAAACCATTCTTTCCCTGTTCCACAGCTCCCTTTCCAAGCACCTGAGAGCCCAAACTTCCATTCTTATTAAAATGGACAGCCCTTGACAATGCTTAAGTAGATTTTCCATTTTAATAAAGCCATCCAGCTTAAAGTGAAAAATTAAATATCTCTTAAATGACACAGAAGCCACTGAATCCTGTAGCCTGGATGACAGGAATAGACTGGAGAGAAACATCAAAAGACTCCCTCCACACCACATCTGTCCTGGTTTGGATAAATAAGAAAAACTACTAAATCTATACAAATATACAGGAAAATGGATACCACATTCCTCCCCCCTTTTCCTCCAGTAACTCTCACGTCACCACCGAGGCTGCAGGGCAGCCCTGGGAAAATCCAGGCTGGAATCCTGGGGTCAGCAGCAGTTGGGAACTGTAGGCAGGAACACACAGATATGGGCTGGGATGGATCAGGACCACAGGCAGATGAACGGATGGGATCCTTCCAGGATGCCGAGTGAAGGGAGGAAAGCAGGAAATCAAGGAATCCGGAAATCTGGCTTGGCCCTCATGATGCTTCAAATTTATACTGAGTATGAGGTGTATGGGATGGAATCCTCTGTTTGGTCAATTCTGGCATCTATCTTGTCTGTTCCTCCCCAAAGGAGGGCTGCAGGTGTGACCTCTTTATTCCTTCTGGAGGGTAAAATGTTTTCCTCAGAGCTGAGCAGTGTCCTTGGCTCTGCACACCAGTCTCTAGCAGTAACTATAAACATCAAGTGTTATCAATCCTAGAAGCAGACACTGTCTGAGAAACTTGCTGTTAATTTCAGCAAGTGCAACTACTTACAAGAGACTCAGCTAAAAGCAAAAGTACAAGACAGAAAATCACCTTTATCCTGGCCCAAACCAGGACAACATCTTACAGATGGGGACAGAAAGGGACTTCATCTCTGGGAGAAAGTCCCATAGTTTAAGCCCTGAATCATATTCAAACCTCAGAGTCATCACCCAAAGGACAAAGAAGGCTTCTGACTCTTGCAGATTATTGTATTTGGAAGGGGCTTTTCTACCATGAGATGGAATTTTCCTCCCTGGTAACTGAGTGCATTTAATTTGTGATGTGGCAGCTGCAATCCCAGCACTTTTTTCCAGCCATAAGTAGCAAGGCAGTCACTGGTTGGTCCCAGGACACTTGACAAAGAAAATTTGGATTGGAGGCTCAAAGGAGGCAAAATTGAAGAGGAAGCCTCAGATTCCTAAGGGCTTTTACATGTCCAGTTCTTATGCTGGCAACAAAGTGCAATTAGTGCAGATGGGATGTTTAAATAGCAGGAAGACAGTTGGATACCTGTGCAATCTTGGAGAAAAAATAAAAATAAATACATTTAAAAAAATAAACAGGTCAACCAGAAAAGGGGACATACTCCACCACTGCAGAAGAGAGGGATTTCCCTTTTAATCAGGAACATTTGTCACAACTGGGCAAGCTGCAGAAACATTGTAGTGAAATGGTCTTTCTAAAGTACCCCAGCTAGCTTGTCAGATTTGACAAATTTTAGTCTGGCCAGACAACAAAGGGCTTCCTCACCTGGGGAACTTCCCCTTGGCCCTAATGAGACTCTCAGCAAATGCAGAGATGAATTAAAATTGTCATTAAGGAGGCAGAGCATAAAAAATGAGCCACGGGAAAGGTCAGAGCAACAAGGGTGAATGGAGAAGAAGAGCATGAGCCCTGTGACAACTACTGCAGATGTGAAGGAAACAACCAGGGGAGAGAAGCAGATGTTCCAGGTAAAGCTGTGCATTTCTGGGCTGCTTTCAGAGATAATGGAGCAACCAGAGGTGGCAGGATAGGGCAGGCCATTAACTTACACAAAGCTGGTTAGAGTCCCCCAAGAGCCATTGACTTTACCTGCAATGCTCCAGCATCTCCCCTGTCTGAACAAGATTAAAGGTGACCTGGTACAGTTGTCATTAGTGCCACTACCTTTCCACAAAGATGGCACTCTAATTAAAATAGTTGGCTTTTACTTCTGGCAGTATGCACATCACTCCTAAGCTCTGAAAATGTTCCTTCCAATCATATCCTCCAAGAAAAAAGAAAAAAAAAAAGTCAAATCAACAGTTCCACTGCTTATTTTGCTTACCTTTAAAATCTGCAGCAGTGTAACTCATTTGAAAATAGTTTGTCTTTGTGTGGTTGGCTTTCCTTGATCTTAAAAGATGTATTGGCTGACTGGCAAGATTGTCAGAGTGACATGGAAGGTCTGTGAACACTCTCAGATGGTGTTCAGGGTCCTTCTGGTACTGCCTTCAACCCAATGTCCCACCAGAAACACGGGGAAAAAGACCAAGAGGTGTTGCTTGGGACAGCTGTTCTGTAAAGCAACAGCAACTACATCAAGGCAGA
Source organism: Calypte anna (assembly GCF_003957555.1). Taxonomy (NCBI): domain Eukaryota; kingdom Metazoa; phylum Chordata; class Aves; order Apodiformes; family Trochilidae; genus Calypte; species Calypte anna. The sequence continues at coordinate 16,413,189 of NC_044258.1, forward strand.
TTTCTCTGGGGCATCCCTTGCAGAAGCCTCTGGGAACCCAAGAAAAGCTCAGTTTGATCTGTGATGAATCAGCAACAACTTCATTAGGACCTCATTAAGGAGCTGCTGTGCCCTTCAGTCTGCACATCCCACTTGCACACAGGCTGAGCAGGCCATGGAGAAAGACTTCTCATCCACCAATGCCTGTTCAATTCCTGTTATTTTCCATGTGTCTTATTGGAATTCCTCCTTCCCACCACTCTCACCATGATTATTCTCACCTTTAACCACAAACTGCCTCCCCCATTGCCCACACCATAGGACTCATGTCTGCCAGTGCCAGTGCTGCCCATTGAGCAGTGCTCAGCAGCAGTGGGACTGGCCAGAATCCCACTGGTCTTACCCAGGAAACACTAGAAATTCCAAAACCACTCTAGGAAAGAGGGAAGGAGACAGCTTGAAATAAACCACAGCAGTTTTTCTGAGGTGGATATGTACTTACTGACAACCCTGAGATCTCCAGCTCATTTCCCACTGACCCCTCTCTGATGGCATTGCCAAACTCTACCAAGCAGCTCTGGATTAGAAGCAATGCCCTTGAGGTGAAAGGCTCTGTATCTCATTACTAATCCATTGAGGCTTCCTCTTCTCCTGTGATTGCATCTTGTAATTATTGACAAGTGGCTCTTTCAAAGCACCAGCAATTCGAACACTTTCTTCAGAACCACCTCTGGGGCATGCAAACCTGATGGGAGGTTAAGGAATATCATGAACATGTTTCTTCCTGCACTTACACTTCCATGACAATGTGCCAGCTCTCAGCACACTCACAGTCCTGAATATTTCAGTTTAATTCTACCTTGGCAAACAGAATATCTCAATAAAATAATTCACACACCTGGACTGCCATGCTGTAACTTCTTTAATGGAATAGCCTGAATTTTGTAATGTAGAAATACCTACATTTCTGCACTAATAAAAAACTGAGTTTTGCTTTAAAAATAGAAAAAAATATGTTATTGTTAGGCAACAGGCACAGCATTATTCAGCATGAAAATGCTGACAAAATAAATGGCTTTTCAAAAGTCCTTTTGTCACTTTACATATGATTTATTGCCTGCAAGCTCCCTGTTTAAAGATTTCTAACCAAGTAGTTTAGTTTTGACTCAGGTGTTACATATGAAATAAGAAGAAATTTTAATTTAGGTCTCCAGCAAGTTATTTTTGAGAAAGTTATTGGGCTTAAAACAACAAAATGCATCAAAATAGAGTCTGTTGCATATGACTGCTGTGATAAGGATGGATGCATCTAAGACAAATATTTTTATTCATTCTGAAGTTGGTAGCAGATAGCCTGAGGTCATTATAAATGGTTATCATAAAGACTTTGGAAGTGGCCTTAGCTAGAAGGTATCCAACTTTATCAACATAACTCCAAAGGGGTTCACATATAAAGAAGAACAGATTTTCTGCTGTCACGTTCCAAGTTTCAAGCATTCTGTGCTCTAAGAAACTGAAAAACTGAAAAAGAATGATCTATTTTTAATCCCAACAACCTATAAGCCAGACCAAGGAGCTGACAGTCAATACATTGAGACTGTATGGACATATGTATACAGCATCCCTGGCTCCTCATTACACTCAGTTTTGGTTTATAAGGCTCAACATCAGAGAGGCTCAGACCTTCAGGTGCAGCCTTTAAGGACATCTGACCCTTCACCTAAAATATCCACTTTTTACTGAAGGAAATTACCCATGCAAAACTATTAAAACTGTCCAGAAGCAGCAGCAGAACACACATCCCTTCCCAGCACTTAGAGTTCCACCTGGGGTGGCTAAATGACACATTTCAGCATCACCTCTTCCTTGGGGACTATTCCAACAACTGGATTGAACAACAGAACTATCAGGTCCACATGACAGCTCTAAGAAAGGCAAAATCCACAGGAGAGCCCCTGAACCAGTTGTTTCTCCTTGCTTGTGGGTGGGACACGAAGAAGAGCATGACAGCTCCCACCAGAACTTCCCTGCTCCCTCTCCAAAGGGAGTTTGGAAAGCACACTTGTGATGGATCCACCTGGCAGATGCTTCCCAGAATTAAAACTTGGAGAATATTTCAAGCTGACTGGAAAGTTAGGCACCTGAATCACTGCATTTAGTAGAAATTTCACCCCCTCCCTGAGCTGTAGGTACAAGTACCTTAAATACCAAGCACCTTAAATGTCAATAGTAAAAAATCTCAGAGCATCAACGCCCTCTTGTTAGCTACAAAGGTTTTCCTTTTTCCCTCCTCTTGAGATCTATTCAGACTGGGAGCTGAGGTGGATTGGTTTCCAAGGTGCTTTGGCTTCACATTCATTTTTTAAGAGAGGCCCTGGGAGCACTGAATGGGCACCTAGAGGTGTCTTTTACAATCAGGTGTGGGTGTGTCAAAAGAAGAACTCAGGAACTCCCCTCCCACTGAGAACAACCCCAGTTTTCAGTTTGTACTCATTAAACTTTGCTCAGCATTAGACATGAAACCACACGTGTTATTTGGCAACAAACCTGACAGTTACTTTCAATGGACTAGGGGAAAAAAAAAGGAAAAAAAAGAAAAAAAAAGGCAACAAAAAAACCTCCATCAAAATTTATCTCCTGCAGGAATGCAGTTTGTATTCTGAAATTGAACAGGTGGGGTCTCTTGGAAACCTTAACTCACTTTTTCCCTTTATTTATTTTTAATTTAAAATCTTTAATGTTTTTCCAGGAACTCTGGAGATATATTGTTATATATAATACATATATACACTATATATATATATGCATAATATATATATACTATACACACTATACACTATATAATATATATACACTATATATATATACACTAGAAACACTTTAAGAGAGCTAAATTTCTATTTCTTTTAATGTTCCTCTCAGTTAAAACCAGAGGTACTTTTTTTTTTAAATGAACTTTTGACATGTCCATCAAATTTCAGTAAAAATTCCAACAGAGCAGAGGAGAAGTCTGTTAATGTAGACCCCATAAAGCCTGAAAACACTACAGTGAGATAAAAAGACATTCATGCAGAAAGAATCTTGTCAAAATTGGGACTGCCTTCTTTAAAAAGGTAATTAAAGGTAATTTCTCACACATTCTTCCTAATATTATCAAGAATAGTGTTATGACTGATCATGATTCACTGCTTAAAGAACAGGTCAGCTCCAGATGAGAGGTGGAAGGCAATTACTGGGATGAATGGAGCCTGTATTAGAGATCCCAGATGCTGACAGACCAACACATTATCCTTCCTCAGCTTTAAGTAATTTTAAGCACTATGGGTGGATCATTAGACAGTTTGTTCCAAGGCATGCAGGCAATACCTGTAGTCTCACTGTTAGAAGTGGAAAACAGCTTTTTTTTTTTTTTTTTTTGCAGGATTCTGTGAACAGCTTGCCCAGGTACCTCCTCACTACAAGCTGATGCTTTCCTGGAGCTGAAGCAGGGACCCTTTCTCTCAGCTGCCACCCATATAAAAAGATGGAAAGTGCCAAATTAACATCTTTAAAGATTTTTTCCTGGTAGGTCCTTGCTTGTAACAAGGAGTGACCTGTTCCCAGCTCCAGGAACACACACTCCAGCTTCTTTTAGTAAAGCAATCAGTTCTTGGGTGTACAAGTAAATACAACATAGCTTATGTCTTATCTTCCCTGGTATGAACCAAGACAGGCAATTAGGCAAAATGAAGAATGGACTCAGTGAAACCAATTTGTTATTTGTTTACTGTACAGCATCATCTAATGGAGGCTCCAAGGAAACAAAATCCTTTCCTGAGGTCTTTGCTTGTAACTCAGTTACCCTACGAGACAAAAGATATCACCAGTGCTATTTTAAATCCACTAAGCTGCCTTTGCTCAGCTCTACAGCAAATCTTAACAAAATTCTGCTGTGTGCAAAGCAAAAATCTCTCTGCTGGCAAGACACCTTGAACTTGAAAAGTTGGAATCTATAGCAAGTTAGACTGTGGCAAAATGACCACCCCTAATGATAGGGCAACTAATGCCATGTATCTTCAAAATTTCAGGTTGTGCTGTGCTGTATTAGTTGCACACCCAGCAGCTCTTGTCACCAAATCATTACTATCCCACAGCAGCTCCATAAAATACTCACCAATTAACTAATTTCATTTTGACATTTCTGGAAAGAGGAGAGGAGAAATATTGATGTCTCCAAACCACAGCCAGCAGCTGACACACATCTTCTTTCTATCCAAAGGAGCTGCTGTCAAATGAAGTGCTTAAAAAAGGTATTTGTGAGGTGGTTCTGGAGAACAGAGGACATTGCAGAGCCTTCTGCAAGCATTAACTCCTGAGGTGCCATAAGGAATGAGTACAAATGAAAAACTATTCCTCCAGTGGCAAGGAATGACAGCTTGACAAAAGTACTCTATAGAGATGGGCAGTTGTTTTAGGGACTAAAAGAATTTTGAGAATAGCAATTGCCTCAAAAAAAATAAAGCAAATCCTTGACTTTTTCGGCAATATGCACTAAATATTTAATAGGAATCCTGGAGCTCAGAAAGGTTTAAGACAGTTGTGATAGAATATTGAACTAATAAGCTCCTTCAGTAAGCCTCTAAATACGTATAGTTAAACACTACCTAGTTTATTTTAATTATTTAACACAGCAACTGAAGGAGGTTAATGTGACCCAGTGGACTTGTTTATGTTGAAAACTATTGCCTCTCCTTACTCAAAATCTGCATGCTGAGCCGCATCATAGCACAGAGTACAAGGGAGCCATAAGGAATAGAGGTTTACAGCTGCTCACTAACATCCAAATGAGAGCATTTATGCCAGGGCAGTGATTGCATGAAGGAACAACTAATAAAATAAAATAAAAAAAAAAAATCAGGCCCATTGACTTTGCTGATATCACTGGAAAAACTTATACATCTTAGGTGTTGAGAATATACTTGATGTGTTCCTTCACTAAGCTAGTGAAAGCAAGGAAAAAACCCTTTCAGTTCAAAAACCCCACAAAAAACAGTTCAAAAACCCCAAAGTGTATCTGTTAAAATCAGAATGGTGGGGGGAACCAGTTTTGAGATCTTCCATATGCAATAATAAAAAAACAAAACTGAAAAAAACCCAAAACCAAAAACATTCATGGCCTCACCAAAGGTGTGGAGGGGGTGGAAATAATCCAGTTTTAAGAAATCCTAGCTGAGGCCCTGTGTATTCACCTGGATGTCTCTTCCTTGAAAAGACTAAAAGCTAATTTTACAGAAGTAAAAAAAGGGCTTAAGTTTCATTTTTAACCAGATCTCTGGTTTATTAAAAGAAAACTTGTTGAGGAACAACTGCTTCTATTTGACCTCAGGAGTGCAAACACTAGATGAGGTTTATGTCCCTTATACCTGGCACAGACCATAAGTCCAGTGTGTGTATGATGTGCCAACTAAAAACTGTGGTTTAGTTCTGCAGCATCTTTGACTATTTCAGAGCAATGCTCAGAGCCATCATGTTGATCCTACAAACTCCAATTTGTTCAACAAAGGTTGCTGAAGACTGAGGAAAAAACCACTGAGAGTAGGAAGTCATCAAGGATCAGTTGGACTCTTGAAGGATCAGATGGCAAAAGAAAGAAGTTGAGTTTAGATGCATTCAGAAGGACCAAATAATGGAAATTTTGCATATGCATCTGTTAGAAACAAAGAATCTGCTGTGCTGGAGCAATCCTATCAGCAGATCCATGCAGGAATCCAACTCTGGGAAGTTCTGCTGACTTCAAGCTGCCACATCCTGCCCCAAGGATGATAAAACATTTTATTTCTTGACTCTTTGCCACCCAATCTCTCCCCACCACCATGACCTTCTTTGCAGTTATAAACAGGGGTGGATGTGACAGTGATTTGTTTCTAACTCAGTGCTCTGCCCCAGTGAAATGTTTGGCCTTTTTAAACACTTTCTGAGATCTGGATGCCTCAGTTCCACACTTGTTGGATGTCTAGCATTTTAATAAGAGCTATGGCTTTTGTATTTTGTCTTCTGGAAAAACAAAACTTCATGAAAATGACTGAGCTCTCACTAAAAACATACAAAGCTGAGATAAAACAAAGCCAAAAGCACCAAATCAGATCAGCATCATCTTCAGTCATGTAAAATCTCAGGACTGGGGAAATCAGTGGGGCAGAAACAAAAAGGGAAGCTCATCCATAGAGAAAGAACATTAAAAAATAATTAGCAATTCAAATGTTTTTCTGAGAATGAACCCTCGAGGTACCACAGCCTTTTTACCCCAAGTCCTGAATAAAAATAGCACACTTAAGTCTTAATTTTGTTGGCTTATTTTTCCTTTTCTGCAGGATTTTCATTACTGCTTTCCTTTAAAGCCCTCCCAAGACTCAGTTATGTGCCCGGAGAGCTTTTAAAGGAAAAGAGCTTACTTGCCTGGCATCTCTTTCCAGCCTCTCTTAGCTCTAATTACAAGGTAATGATTAAAAAGACAAATGAGTTTTATCATTGTATCCTTGGCCTTTTGGAAATGAAAAGAAAGAAAGAAAAAAGCAAACAAAAAGCCCCTAAACCCCCCCAAAAAAGTCAGTGGAGCTTCCAACCTTAGGTAAAATGTTGAAGTCAGCAGCTTGTACTGGGAGAGGGAGAAAGAAAAGATGAAATCCAATTTACAACAAAATTTCACTACGAAGCTCAGATGCCTCGTGGCACTCTTGCTTTAGTGCAAAGTTGTGCAGCATGCAGGTGACATAATTAGGTCATTGGGGGCAAAGCTTCTTAGAACTATTACATAAAGAAACCCATAAAAATTATCAAATTAGACTTTCTCCAGGTTTTCAGAGAGGGTCAAAACGATGACTCGGTAAGTAAACTGGACTAAGTTCTTCCTGGCAACATAAACCAGTTCTATGAGCTGGCTAACTGGTTACTTCCCATCATTATTCCATTCTCATCTTACAATTATTTATGGCATCCTGCTAAGTGCACTTTATAGCTCTGGCACTGAACAGAAACAAGATTAAAGAGATGCAAGAGGGAAGCTGCCGTTGGTGTTTCCCAGTAATTTCAGGATGAGGAGTGACATTGCTCAAGTAATAAAAGTGATTAATATCAGTCAGACTTTGTAAACAGGTCAAAAGGTGCTCCAGGAGCATTGAAAACCATGACCTTTCCTGCTCATATTTGTTGCTGCTAACTTAAATGCACAATCTTTAATAATCTAAATCTAATGGAACAGAAAACAAGTGTGAGTTGGACATGAGAATGGCAATGGTTGTGCTGGGAGGGATGGATCCCAGGGCTGGGATCATGGTCCACACTGACACAACAGCACACAGCCATAAGCAATTACTTACAAATGTATTTACCAGAATTTTCAAGCTCCTGCTCTCCTATCATCACCACATTCTAGATGGGTTTGCCCCAAATTCAGTCTCACATCTGGCTCACTTCAGAGTGGCAATGCCAAGAAAGCCAGCATTCAAATCACCAACACCTTCTCCCTTCAGAAGAAGCCAATTTTTCTGACATTAAACAAACCAAACCCATTTCAGAGATGATCATCACTTCCTGAGGTGACTCTAAGAAATAATCCTTCATTGACTAGGATGTTCCACTAAGCTGCACCCACAACACATCTGATTTCTGTCCCCATCCCACATCACTGGCATGGTTTTCATTCTCATCCACTTCAGACTGCTCAGGCAACTTCTGTGTCCCTTACCAACAACAAGACAAGTGCTGGTTCCAGCCCAGAGATGGATTCATCAGGAAGCTGCCAGGACACACAGGACACACCAAAGCTTTCACTTAGAGGGGGCAATAATGTATCTTACTGGTGCTTTTCTTCAAATCCATGGAAACCCTACCAGATTTGAGATCTTCATTTGGCTGGATCTGGCCCAGAAGTTTCCAAAAATTGCTGAGGTGTCAGTGGTGGTTAGAGGGACTAAAAGTGGCACATGTCTTGCTCTGTTAGAAATTTTTAGTCCTTCAGGTGAAGAAGTGTTTAAAATGCAAGGTGTACACATGCTTCCCATTTCGGAAAGCACTGGGAATGAAACAACCTCACAGAGTAGGACTCAGCCACCTCTTTTCTCTGCAAAAGTCTCATTTCCATTTATTTTGGAGCATCTCCTCATGAATTCAGGGCACACTGGATTGACCAGCTAAAGAGATGGAAGAAACAACCTGCTCAGGACAAAAACCCAAAGCACTGTTCATGCCACCTGTTCCTAATCCCAATACTTTCAACATGACACCAACAGAGGAATCTAGTCAAGAGCAGCCTTTTTACAACTATTATAGCTACTGCAATTACATCCATCATCTCTTGATTATCCTGCAGCCTTTCCAAATTAATGTACTGGAGAGAATCCTGTATCTGTGCCCTTAAAATTCCCAAATTCCCCCTAAACTCCCCAGTTTCATACAGATTATTTCATGTGCCTGCCAGCTAGAGATGGTCTGTCCTCTTGGTGGATCTTCCATCAGATGTAACCTGGGGCAAACACAACCCCAGTCCCAAAGGGTCAATCACAGAGCTAGCTCTAACCAGACACCTCCTCTGAATGACACCATTAACCCTAATTAAGGAATCCCTTTATTTCTAAAAAATCCTCCTTCAAAGCAATTTTTCCTTTAGGCTTTTGAGCCGACCAGATAAATCCAACATTTGGAACAGTCCCATAGGTTCAACCAGCCCCAATTTCCAAACTGCATCAGATAAAACACTCAGCCACTGCACATGGCTTGTGTTGATAAGGTCTGTGTCACCATATCTGCAAGCAAGCTCAGGAGCAGGTGAACAAATTGCCACAATCTTGTTTCATTCCAAGATTGAGGGCCATAGCAGGTCAAAGCTGTACTAGCTCCAAGCTTGCATTTTCTCCCACATAATCATTTTCCTTCCTTAATTATCTCCATGCTTTTGCTTAGCACCATCACCAGGACCTCTGCCTGGGATTAAATCCCTTCTACTTATCCAAAAGGACCTACTGTGGAATTACTATTAATAATCCTGTCACCAAGTGTCACTGCAGTTGTAGGATTCTGGTGTTCTGGGGAAATAATCTGTGTTTTGCTCTCATTTCCTGCTTGCAACAAAAAAGCACCATCTTTATTCTACTCAATACCATATTAACTCTCTACTAACCACAAGTATTACTTCTTAATCTTAGAATCACCTAAGAAAGCAGGTGTGATATTTGCTGAAATATATCTTGCTGCTCTTTCAGCTACAGCATTTACCAATTAGTCAAGAACAATTAAATAAATAAATGAAGAAAAAACTCAACTCTGAACATTTAGTTCCAAGAGACCAGAAGTCAAAAAATAAAAGAACTCTTATTCTGTCAACTGAACTTCAATCTCTACCTAGGTACCCCAAAATGTCACCATCATTACAATTTTAATTTTTGTGGGACTTTCTCCTACTGCACAGAGAACTTTAATTGAAAAAAAGAAAAAAATCTTTGACTGTACAGACACAAACAGCTGAAAAATACAGCATTGAGGTGAGCTGCCCACACTTTCATCCTAGGGATTTGTTAGAATAGAACTGGATCCCCTTTGAATGCTGCCACATATATATAAAGTATTATAGGTAAATAATAGCATAAAATCATTTAGTTAAGAAACATGTTATGTTAGAAAGGCACAGTGCTACACAGGATGTTGTTACGTATTTCAAGTAACATAATTTACATTTTAAAGAGGCACAAAAAAATTCAGATACTGCTTCAAGTAACATGAGGAATGTAGGCTTGCTCAAGGTCAAATCTAATTACAAAGCCTGCTAAGATGAGGATCATTTCTTAAGCAGTGGGAAATTAAATTATTTGCCTCTGCTATCTAGCAGTAAATACCTGCCTGTTTTAATTGCTGCTGATGTAGCCTGATAAAAACTGGAGCAGAAACCCTCCTGCTCAGTATCAGTTCCTTTTGCAGGTGAAGTTCTGCCTGGCATGCAGAGAACTGGGATGGTCATTGCTGCAATGGGACCCACACCAGGGACACATCCCCTGGCTCAGCCCCCAGCTCTTGGGACAGCATCCCTGGACATCCTCCAGGGAGAAGAGGCAAAGACCAAGCTCTGCATCTCCTGGACACGAAGGCAAAGAACAGAAGGTTAAGGAGGGTTAGAAGCACATGAAAGCTGGGAGAAAACGTTTTGACTTGGACAGTCCCCCCAACTTCGACCAATTAAAAAAAAAAAAATAAATAAAAATAGGAATTTATGGCTGTGTTCTGCTGCTGCCATCCAGCGGACAGGTTGAGTAGAAAGAGCTTTGAGTAAAGATCGATGGTTAACAAGGGCTGAGCCTGAGTCACTGTCAGATTGCTGCTTATTCTGCACCTTCCTGTCAATGCCAGTCCAGACATAAGTTTTCAGAGAGAAAGTAAAAGAAAAGAGGTGCTGAACACGAAGCCTTTGTAGCAGTCTGCACCTTCAGAGCAAGGACAAAAGAGGCACTAGGATGCTCATCCCTGGTGCTGCCTGTGAAATCACTCTATGGACTTGATCTGCTTTGATCCTGCAGCTGTTTTAAAATGCTGGAGCTGACCGAGAGATGGTTACAAAGAGTTCATAACGTGCAGAATCATCAAAAATTGCAAGTCTTCAAATCTATGTGTTTTCTTGCCATTGAAATGGAAGTTTAGCAACTACCTTGCATACACACATTTGAGAAATCCTACCAGCTGCTAATCTGCAGTGATAGGCATCTAAATATCTTGTTAAATTCAGCTTTAAAAGCCCATATCTGCCTTGTTTCAGTACTTGGGAGCAAAATGAGGCTCTGACACTCTGCTATCTACTTAACATCCCCTCAAAGATAACAGGGGGTTCAGAACTGGTAAATGATAACATAACATTTTCATTATCAACACCATTACCTGGGGATGATGAAGCAGAGGCAGTGACAACAATTTAAAGCCAACCCAAATTGTCAGGGTCCAGGCAACAGAGCAATTTATGAAGAAGATAAATTTCTGATGCTTGTAGGACTCTACAGCAAAACTCTATAGGCAAGAATTCCTCCAGCAAATCAAGAACAGGAGGGAAGCAAGAGGGAAGTGGACGATTTGGGACCAGGAGAGAGGAAAAGGCAAACGTTGTGAGACTGCTGAGAATGACTCCTGTTCCTCTGCCTGCCTGCTTTTCATGCCTTCATAATATTTTGGTAAAATTACTACAAACAGCATAAAATTATCATTTAAAACTGTTCTCATTTTGTACAGTTAACCTTCCTGAAAAGCAGGGATACAAACAGAACCCCCTCCAGCAAGTCCTGGGTGTTATAAATAATATTCAGGGGAATAACAGGCAAAACTTGGAGCTGCCCTGTGATTACTTACTACACGTTGCAGAGGCACCAAGTCAGCTTGCTACAGATAATCTGCAAGTCTATCTGCCCTTATTTTCTGCCATATGTTCAGTTCATCTCTGTCTGAACAAGCCACCAAGTCCAGGACCCTCCCCGTGCTTAATTTCAGGAGGATTAATTTAAGATACTTAATGTTTTGTCAGTAAACAGATGTCCTGGATTTGCTTCTAGACCAAAACATAAAATCTCATTCACCTTTGTAAAACAATTAACTGTGGTCCTAAAGCCCTGTAGTTTGCACACCCATCCAAACATTGCAGAAATAAGATTTGACTTGCAGGTAACATGAAGATTAATCTGTTTCTGCACCTTTCTACCAGGTTATTTCTTAACCAGGTAATGTATAGGTAATACACAGTGTTAACTTAAACACTTGTTTGGATGCAGGACAGCAGAATTAACTGAAAATATACCATATATTCTTTAAACTCTGGTTTGAGTCAAGAGGGTATTTAATCATTAGCTCAGACCTATTTATCTCCCTCTCCTTTCATCATGCCATATTTTAAAAATGATTTTTGGATTTCAATTGGCTTATCAAGTGCTCAAATGATGTCATGAGATCCTGTCTCCACGGAAAGTGATTTCTGCCTTTCTTCTTCCCTTGAAGACTATCATGTCCTGTTCACTTTATCAATCAGCCCAACATTATCTTTCTTTCACAGAGCAGATAGCTGAAGTCATCAGATTTATGCCAAAAATAACAAGCAGCTCTCATTGCCCCAGAGAGCACTTTGCAATTGGATGTTGTTCTTTATACACACTCTCACTGAAGCACAGTGTTTATCCTTGTCTGTTTCATAATTCATTCTTTTTATAGTCATCAATTCTTAGCTGAATGCTGTATTTACAGTATGCTATAACATCAATATGCTTTTAAAAAAAAAACAAAACACACTAAGAAACAAACAACTACCTACTGATTTTTAAACAGATTCAGAAAAGAGGAAAAAGGAAACACAGGGGCATTTAAGAAAATCCTTTAAGACAAAATGGAATTAAGATCTGAAATACATCTTCATATGATAGTGTAACTCATCTGTTAAAACCCAGGCTTCTAAACACCCCCACACACCTGTGTAACTCCAGGGATCAGCATCTTCCTTCCATGTTTCTCACCCTTTGGGACAGAGCAGAAGGGCCTTTGCTTCCATTTGATGCCTGGAATCTCATTCTGCAACTCAGCAGGCACTCTACTTTTCCAGGAAAATATGGGATTTACACCAAAACCAGCTGGTTGTTTGGGGGGACCCAGAACATTGCACAGCCAGGTTCTGCTAAAGGACTTGCCTGTGTTTTTAAGGTTTCTATCATCCTAGTGGGATGCAGTGACTGAATTACCTCCTCTGAGATGAAGGACCCCATTTCTTCTCTTCCCCATCCACACAGGCAAGTGGCAAACCAGTTCTTAGTGGAGCTGCTCATAGAAGAGCAGTGGGAGTGAGCAGTACCCCCTGTGCCATTACAACCTCTGCTGAGCCTGCCACAAACCAGACACCTTCCCATTGCTTGTCCCCTGCCTGAATTCAGCATTTCAGAACCTGGGAGTCAGGATTGCCGTAAGCTGAACATGAGCCAGCAGTGTGCCCAGGTGGCCAAGAAGGCCAGTGGCATCCTGGCCTGTATCAGGAACAGCATGGCCAGCAGGTCCAAGGAAGTGATTCTGCCCCTGTACTCAGCCCTGGTGAGGCCACACCTTGAGTACTGTGTCTAGTTCTGGAAGGATATCGAGGTCCTGGAGCAGGTTCAAAGGACGGCAACAGGGCTGGTGAAGGGATTTGAGCACAGATCCTATGAGGAGAGGCTGAGGGAGCTGGGGGTGTTGAGGCTGGAGAAGAGGAGGCTCAGGGGAGACCTCATCACTCTCTACAACTCCCTGAAAGGAGGTTGGAGACAGGGGGGGGTTGGGCTCTTTTCCCAGGCAACTCTCAGCAAGACAAGAGGCCACGGTCTTAAGTTGTGCCAGGGGAGGTTTAGGTTGGATATTAGAAAGAATTTCTTTATGGAGAGGGTGATCAGACATTGGAATGGGCTGCCCAGGGAAGTAGTGGATTCTCCATCCCTGGAGATATTTAAAAAGAGACTGGATGTGGCACTCAGTGCCATGGTCTAGCAACCGCAACGGTGGTTCAAGGGTTGGACTCGATGAACTCTGAGGTCCCTTCCAACCCAGCCAATTCTATGATTCTATGATTCTATACAGCTTCTCCTTGGCCAAGGAATGACCTGGCTATTATTAGCTAAGGGATGTCAGATTGAAAGCCCATGCCATACTTCATAAAAAAACCCACAGGGAGCAAAACTTAGGAGCTGTAAGAATAAAGTATTTAGCATCGAGTGTAAATGTTAATAATTTAAAAATGCTATTTCTCTGCATGGCTTTTTGGCCAACTTAACTGAGGGACTCTAAGAGTAGGAAAAAAGCTTGGAAAGGAGCTTGCAGGTCATTTCTCACCTTTGATAGCTGTATACTTTTCCTGTAGTTGCCCAGCACAGTGCAATCCTGCTGTACTGCTCTGTGGTTCTGGAATAAAGAATATCCCAGCTGACAAGTCCCAGGCAAGGCAATCTAAATATAACCTCTGGCACTGCTCTGCAATTGATCCCAACTTCTTCCCAAGACCTGGAAGCATTTACTATGCACACCTGTGTCTCAGCACCCCCACCTGTTAAATGAGAATAATTACACTTCATTTGTAAAGCCCTTCTTGACAAACCCATTGTGTTGCTTTGATCCCAGCTGGCAGAGTGGAGCTGCTCCAGGATATTGCTGTTTATTTAGGCTGAAGCACTTAGGGCAAAGACCCTTTTGTTGAGAGGCAATAGAGAGAAAATTCTGGATCCCCTTTAGCCCTCTGGTAAACTGGTCACTCTGCAGCTGTTCCCACACAGCTCTTGCTACAGGTGAGAGAAAAATGGAAATGATTTTGCAAAACAAACGAACAGAAGAAATCCCTCCTCAGGCCTTGGTTCTGATCCAGAACTGAGTTAATCCAAATCCCTGGATACTGGGGAAGGGTCAGGAAAATGCTTACCACAGTCACTGTTGGATTAGCCTTGTTGCCCCAGAAGAGGACGTGTTTTCAGAGTAAATTCTCTTCTCTCTCTAGCTTGGCATGAAGTACCATGTGATACAGACTGATAAAAGGATGTTTCTTTACATTAGCAGAGCAGACTTATTTGTCAGCTGTAGACTAATTATCTTCACTCCTTGTTTGGGGACTGGGGCATCCCTTTGCAGTAAATTGGATTTTGCTGAGGGCAGCAATTTTACTCTATTATTCCTAAAGAATGTTGACATAAAGTTGTGGGGTATTTTTTATTTCCAGTAAAAATAGCATGTGGCAGGGAGAGAAAAATAGCACACACCTGCCACAGTATTTCCAAATTAAATGTCAGACTTCTGCTCTTTTCTATGTAGTTCAAACAGCAACAACAAAAAAACCCCAAACACCTGAGCATGAGTCTGATAGTGAGATCCACTGTGTTGTTCCCTCTGCATTTCTGAAAGCTCAGGAGCAGAACAAATTCTGAAAAATTAACTCAATGCAAATAAATTATTAAACTGTATTCTGAGTGGCCACTCCCTCAGCAGGATAACTCATTTGGATACATACAAGAAAGTATCAGTATTTAAAGGCAATTCCCAGTGCAATCAGGCTACTTTTTCCTTTTTAAGCAAGATGAATTTTAGAAAAAAAAATCAGTTACAATTTAATTCCTCAGTGACCCAAGGGTGCTAACTCCAACAGCACCTAGAGAACTGTGGGGACTTCTTTCTACATTCAAAGTGTTTTAGTTGAGACATTTCAGTTGATTTAGTTTTGGGGTTTTTCTGCCAAAAGGACTCAACACACAGAAATAATTAGCATATCCACAAGTTGGACCAGGCTGGATCCAATCTTAAAAACCTTAAAAAGGTCATAGCTATGAGAGAGGGATCAGAGTGCTCTCTATCAACTTTTATTTCCTGCTCTGTAGAAGGAAATCTCCCAGGAAAAGAGCTATAGAGGAAAGGATACACAGAGCACGAGAGATACTCTAAGCTTTTTAACCCATCCTACACTGATACATTTATATTTTGGTTTTACAATTGCTTACAATTTCATTTTTGCTCTCAGGCACCAGCAGCCAACATGAAACTAAAAAACAGCTGCATTCAACAACCTAAAAACATCTCTTAACACAATCATGAGCTGTTGCACACAGATCCTGCCATTCCACCCCAGAAGTGTAATACACTGAGCAACGATTTGTTTCTGTGGGGGGAAAAAACAAGAAAAAAAAATTTAAAATTAATGGGAGAACTTAAATGAAGAAGATGAAAGGAATAAATAATGCTGAGAGAAATCCTGCATCACCCTTATCAGGTCATTATTTTTTTAAACAACAATATAAAACAACATAATAACGACCAGCACTGGCCTGGAAGGCTGTTGTCCATCCAACAGAAGTAGAGAGAAAGAAAAGGAATAGAGAAAAGAAAAGGGATAGAGACAGGCCAAACACTAAGCAATAGAAATGTTGATCCTAGAATTTTCCACTCATAACTTCTGTCATTTGCAGGGTATCATTCAAGATTGCCAGCCTGGAAGATAATGAATGTCAGGTGTAGTCTGTACTCCTGAGCTGATGGATAGCATCTCCAGCCTGATGAGGAGAGATTACCCTCCTGAACCCTACAAGACATCTTTTAATCTCCTGATTTAGAATCCATTGTCCTCCAGCAGTTGTCACTCTCCTGAAGGAATGCATCAATGCTGCCAAACACTGAAAACCTCCTAATATGGTTAGAATTTTGGTCAATGGAATATAAAGATTATTTTTTTTTTTCCAGATCATAGCTACATTAAAAAAGAAATGCTGTCAATGTAAAATGGAGAAAATAAAGCCACTGTTTTTACAAGATTTCCCCACTGGCTTCTAAAGAAGGTCACTGATATTGCAGGAAAGAGCTTGGTTTCAGCCTCCTGCCATACAGATGGATTGACTTGGCAATTTGTGTGTTAAATGAGACTCCATCTTCTTTTTGCTTCAGAGTCCCCCCTCACCTTTGAAAACATAATGAAGTGAGATACACAAAACCTGCACATTCACCACTTTGTCTGCAATTCTTTTTTTTTCCCCTCTGACTCCTTAGAAAACACAAACCTTTTCATATACACATTCCACACAAAGTGCACATTCCTGGAAAACCACACCAGAATTATGCTTTACCTTGGAAGACACCAAATTAACCCTGCATTGCTCCTTACTGATACCACAGCTATGCAGCCAAATTGAAGTTGCTGCAAAATCTGTCTTATATCTATTAAAAGATCCCAGTGTTATTTAAGGGGTGGGGGGTGGAATTAGAAGTATTTCTTCTTTTTTTTTTTTTTTTCTTTTTTTTTCTTTATTTTCCTTTTTTCTCCTTTTTTTCTTTTTCTTTTTTCTTTTCTTCTTTTTCTTTTTTTTTTTTCTTCTAAAAATAAATATACCAGCAAAATTCCTGCAGAGAACTCTACTCCTATTTGTCTTAAAGGGAACCTATTGCTCAACAGAATTGCTTTGCCTACCTTATTACTTGAAGAGATTACAGCCAGGGCTCTACATTGTAGCTACACTATATTTAGAAGCTGGATAATAAACCACATAAATAACACACTGAATAAAACATTAAGATATAAAAGGAGTTAAATAGAAACAAAGGGCTAAAGCTTATTGTGCACTATCCACGCCTGACCCGGTGAAATACAAAAGGACTCATAATTCTAATTAGTAAAATGTCCCGTTATGATTTAAATGAGGGAAAAGCAAGCGCGGTGCCTCTGCGGCTGTGCCCAAGTCCCTTTGGTGGCCCTGCAGGGCCCTCTGGTGGCCCTGGGAGCCGTGCTGGTGGCAACCCAACCGCATCGCGGGAGGAGTGAAGCTCCAGCCCGAAAAAAAGAGGAGGAAAAGAACGTTTTCCTTTTGGTTTTTTGCTTGGGTTGGTTGTGTTTGGTTTTTTGGGTTTGGAGGTTTTGCTGGGTTGTTTGGTTTGGTTTTGGTTTTGGTTTTGGAGGGGGGAGGAGTTGGTTTGGTTTGGGGTTTTTTTGCCTTTTTTTTTTTTATAAAGCATTAATATTTCTAACACAAAGCTGCATTTTCAGACACAGCCTTCACTTAATAGGTGCAGACGTGGGGCCAGTGTAAGGAGCGAATTTTTCTTCTGACTAAAACAGGGACAGGGTTCTGTCCACAAAGTCCTCCAAGGTGCAAACCCCCTACAACTGATGTGCAGCAATGTAAATTTGCTACTAGACCACCTGAAACCCAAACCATGGGTCAAGAGACATTAACAGGTCTGAATTCCAGCTGTCAGTGGCAATCCACACACTAAGAGTTTTTTAAAAATCCATGTGGAGGGTCCTGCAGCCCAAAGCTAAGCCTGATGGCAGATGTTTCAGTCCAGGGATTGCTGTATTGTTCACAAAGGAGCAAGATTCTGCTGGGATGCTCCCAGGATCAGTTCTGCCCCCCTGCCACACAGCTCCCAAATCCAACATCACCCTTAACTCATCCTCCAGATAAACTGCTGGAACAGATGCTCACTTCTTCCTGCTTTACTGATAATACACTCCATGCTGACAAAGAGCATTTCAGGTGAGCATCATCCCATAAAACCAAACCACAGCAGTCCCAAACAAACCCAGAGCTGCCCTGGCAATGCACGACAGCCACTTCTCAGCTGGCTGTAGCAATTAAATGGGCTCCAAGTCCAGTGATGTGACCCGAGGAAGTGTCTTTTCAGCGCTACATCGTTTGTGGATCCTGACTTAACAACCGTGAGGTGAAAACAAGCCTTTTCCAGCATGTTGCTTCCCGCGGCACAGCATGGAATTGATGGTTGGATCGGGACCAGCAAGGAGCCTGAAACACTGCCCGGTTTTAAACAGCTGAAGGAAAAGCTGTCAGCGGGAAAGACGAAGCCTTCAGAAGGGCAACTGCCCTGCTTTGAGAGGCACAGGATAAAGCTTGCCCGTGGCCAACACACCGACCCGCGCCGTCCCGCACCCCCGAGTATCTGCGGTGCATGGGCTGCGGCAGCGCCCGTGTGACCCGATGGACCAATCGCAGTATTCCTGCCCGGGGTGCTCGGTATAAAAATAGGTGCCAAAAAAGCCCTCTGGTGGTCTCTCTGGGTGTTTGCCATCGCTCCTGCTCCTGAGTCCCCTTTTCTACAGGAGAACATGGTTCGTGGAGTCAAGTCACCTCCTCCTGCATCCCTGAGCAGGACCACTCAGGATGCTCCAAGGCTGTTTTGGACTGGACCCCCCATCTCCTGCTGAGTCCAGTCTGGGACTTTTCTGGTCAGGAAGATGTTGCCAACTGAAGAGTGTAGGTTCCATTATTTACATATTTTTATGTATTTTTAATTTTCCATTATTACTACTCCTTCATTAAACCTATTCTAGGTTTGGGGGGGGGTTGTCCAACCTACAAGTCTCTCTTCCTTATCCCTTTTGTGTCTGCCCATGGGAGGGTAGTGAGGGGATAACAATATCTGTCACCTGGCTCTGGGCTAAAACCATGACAGTAAATCAGAACAACAAAGCTGGATGAATATTCTGAAGCTTCTTCTCTACCCAGATGTACAGAGAGCCCGCTGAAACCATCTACATAAGCAGCATCTTCAGTGAGCTGATGGTAATGAGGAGGAACATTTATCCTCTACCTTTTGCTTAGTTAACTCTGCCAGTCAAAGTGATTACAGTGTTTGAGTGAAAAATCAGACTGTGGCCTCCAAGAGGGGCTAAAGATCAACTGTAACAGCTTGCTGGACAGAACAAGCTCTTTCTAACAGTTTTTTGATGGAGGTGAATATTTTGCAGAACAAAAGAACAAACCAGGTCTCTCTTAGACTTTGTTGCACTGAAGAGGCCCTTTTAGTCAAAGGGATTGCTCAATGCCATTCACTTCCACTTTTCAGCAAGAGGATGGTTATTAGGTTCTTAAAGATCTGGTCTGTTCCTGTCTGAATATTGCAGGGACAGCTGTCAAATATCATTCTTTCAGGCACCATCTAACACGACCAAAATCAATAATTGTCTTTTCCCAGATTAGGCTTCTTAAAAATGGTAGTAGTTTGAAAAGAAAAAAAGTCAATCCCCCCTTTTCATCTTCATTTCTATTGTTTCCTCTTGGGGTTAATAAACTTTCTTAGTTTTAATGAGCAAGCATTTATTCAGAGGTGAGTAGTGCAGGGCTTGAGCCACAGTGATTTTGGGGAGCAGACAGAGTTTGTTCTTAAAACCCAACCCCAGCTCTTCTAAAGCATCCCAGGCCCTCAGAGCACTTCATGCCTCATAAACTGCATCCATATCCCTCCTCAGTACAGACCTGTCAGGTTGCAGCTGCTTGACCTAAGGGACACAGGACAAAGTCTTTGCTAAACTCAGAGCTTAAATTCATCCCTCTAATGTGCTTTGAGACACTCTGGAAAATGTTAACATTGTTTATTGACTGCAAAAATTTTATCTCAATTGCCATCCAAGAACATGTTAATTTCTATTAAGCAAATTAGGCTAATTATTTGCTTTCTACAAAACAAACTACACTAAAAGCTCTAAATTATTTGCTTTCCTGATGAACAAGACATGTTGCTGCTTACAGATCAGATTCCATCAGAGATCTTATCATGTATTAGAAAGTCAATCTAGATAGCATGTCAAACAGCAAAGATAAAATGAGGATGGAAAATGCAGACTCCTTGAGAAGCCCTCAAACCCTTTAAATGCTCTGTGGTGCCACACATCAGACACAGGGAGCTGAAGAATTAAAAATGGGCTGCCTGCTTCATCTGCTACCTAGAACCATAAGGCAGGATGGGGGGCACTTCAATGTAAACAGAATGGAAAATGATATCTAAAAAGGAAGATGACACAATGGTCAAAAAAGGTGCATTAAGGCTCCAGCTTCAAGAGTGTCTATTTAAAAAAAGAGCTTCATAATCTGACCAAACTATTCATGAAGAGCAGAACCAGAAAAATCGTGGTATACAGCTTGGCTTAAGAGCTGAGCAGCTTGGCTGTGTTTTACTCTACCTCTTTGATAGAGGGGTAAAAACCTCTTGGTGTCAATTAGAAGTATGCAGTGAAGCATTCAGGAATGTTGTGTTAAAAAGATTGTCTAATTTACATCACACATAGTGACTGTTCATCATACCAGCACACACCACAGGATCACTACTGCTCTACTATAGTTATTTCCCTTAGGTACACATGCAAATAATAGACAAGAATGACTTTTCTTTTTACAAGACTCTTCCCTGACTGACAGGAGCTGCAGAAGGCTGTGGAGTCTGCTCTGAAATGCTCTGCTAAGCAGCAGTTGTTTACAGGAAAGGTCAAGAGGCCCTAATTAACTTGTCATTGTGTATAGACCTCCTTCCTCAGTGAAGTGATCCCACTCATTTCCATAACACCTACCTGCAAACAGTGATGTGGATCATGCTCTAACACTGCATTCACTGGAATCACTTTGGGAGCTTTTGCTTACACGTGTCTGTTGTTCTTCATCACCTCTGACTATATTTTATGGCAAACAGGAGTAACCCACAGCACCAGGGAGTGCAGACCTGGTGATAAGCTAAGGCAAGGGGGGTTTGCATAGCTCTTAGATACACACACTGCTGTGAGTGCATGGAGACCTATGTGCAGGTCACTGTCAGTCCTGCTTGTCAGGACTGGAGAGATTTTGGTAAGGAGTCTTCAGCTCCTATTAGACTATCTCCAGAAGCAGCCAGGAAAGTGATCAACAGGTTGTCTCATCTGGAGGATGGAGACTTCCCAGTGCTGAGCTGAAGTGGATGCTGACATTAGAGCTGGACCCACAGGAGCCTGGCTCAGAGCTAAGAACAGTACATATGGATTTAAGATATTACACCTAATTTAAGAATGAGACTACACCACAAATAGCAGCACCTGCAGGAATCCACCATCAAGCATGAAGTGGTACTTGGAAGGCAGTCATCTCATCATGGTGATGCAGCCAGGGTTTTGACCTCTCCTAAAAAGCAGAGCTCACAGGTGGCATTTTAACTCTTTCTCTCTCCTGAATTCAGAGGTGACAAAGGGTCAACTCAGCTCCCCAGCTGAAGGACTTGCACTGATATCTTTGTATTAGTACATCTGTCTGTCTGTTTTCAAACAGATGTGTCTGCACTAGCCTAGCACACAGATACTGCTTTGATGAGCCAGTTTGGTCTCTTCATGAAGCCAACCCAGCTGGTTCTGTCATTCATAAGATTCTACACTGAAGATGCACCCTACTTCAATAGTGTGTCCACTTCACTGCAGCATCTTTCTGTTTGCCTCACTAGACAATTTAGGAAAAGAAGGAAGACAGCACGAGTTGAACTGTTCAGTATTTGTGTTATTAAGTGAAAGAAGTGGCTAATATAAGTCTGAGGCCCTTGATCTGTTGTCCACCATAGGCAATGATACTGATGTAAAGTCTCTTGATAACAACTGGATTAAGAGGGAGAAGATAATGATATATTGCAGAGTGCCTTTGGATAAGGATAAATCTAAAGGACACACACAAACCCCAAAGTCCTAGCAGTCATGAAGTGACTCCAAAAAGTGTCTGGTAAGCTTCAGTACAGACAATTATAAAAACCATCAAAACTTTACAATAAATCATTTTTTTTTCTTGTTGCATTTTTAAGCCATTGCACAGATTACAACACACTGTCAACAGACTCATCAATTATCCATTGCTAAAAAGTGGGCTTTAAACATTCTGTGAGTGGTATTAATTGGTCTCAGTTGCATATAATGAGTTTAAAAGCTCCTACCTGGGTGCCCCCGGGGATGGTGGCCAGAGGCGGACAACAATTTACAGCAGACCATTAACACATAGACCAGAAAGAGCCAGTCAGAGAGAGGCATTGATTTGGCACAGAATCTCATCCTGCAGGCAGAAAAAAAAAAAAGCAGAAAAGTGAAAGAATAATGTTAGTAGGGAATAATATAAAAAAAAAATGATGCGGGGAAGGAAAAGGTGAAAAGATGCTGAAAAAAAACAACTTTGATGTGCCTTGTAAGAAGGCAACACTGACAAAAATCACATTCATGGCCTGGTTGGGATCAATTCTTTGTTAAGCATGATCCATAATTAGAAGCAATGCAATGACTCCCACTCATCATATTACTCACAGACACATATTAATAATACCACATTATGAGTGCAACACATTCCCATGAATCTAAGTTAACATCTTTCTTTGGGTTTTTCATTAAGATCCATCCACATTCAAATTTAAATGCACACATTTATAACTCGTGCTTCTATTTTGAAACTGCACCTGCCTCAGAATCATAGAAACATCACAGAAAAATGTCCTTTTTACTTTATACTACCCAGGACATGTTTGCTATCAGCTCCCATGCAGCCATGCAAATGAGTGGCTCTCCCAAGCACACAACATCTGATAACTTTCCTGGAGATCAATGTTTGCTGAGGGTGAAACCTTCATGCAGCCAGCACCTCCATCCAACATGTGAGGACTCCCTGCTCTGCCAGGGTGTTAAATCTGCATTTCAGAAAACAGCTTTTTAAAGACAGCTGTTGTTAGTCTTATTCATGTTAGTGTTAGAACTATGACTACAAAGCCCTGGTAATTTTGCTGCAAAGACGTACAATTAAATCCCTCAATCGTTTATGTTATGCTATTCATCATATAGAAAGGTAATCTAATCATTTTCTTAAACTCAGTTATGATGATTTATTACTTGTGCATTACATAAATGGGCATTATGCAATTGAACTCTTAGATCCGATGTTCCACACTTTCAGCAAATGCTGTAAGCAGGCACACATCAAATTAATTAAAGGCAATTTATAGATTTGCATAAATTGAACTAAATATTGCTCTCATAGCAGTGACGTTAGTCTGCAGTTAATCAGCACACAGGGATTTGAGCAAGCCTATCATAAGCATGATTATTTGCACCAAAAAATCCTTTGGGAACTTCCTTCCCCTGCAGATTCCAGCTCTGATTCTTCCAACTATTTTCTAAATAATTTTTTTATCTGTATGTCTTTAAAAGTAGTACGAGACTACTGAGCTAATCCAATATTCAAGTGCTGAACAGACTGACAGTCTAAAAGAAAAAAAAAAAGAAAAAAATCCCTCACACCCCAGACAGCTCCACTGTGACAGGCAAGTGAAGCACTTAAATCCTGTTCTAAATTTCATAATCACCTCCAAATGAAACCAAAACAGATCCCATGTTTGCTCATTTAGAAG
This sequence comes from Calypte anna, assembly GCF_003957555.1. Lineage (NCBI taxonomy): Eukaryota > Metazoa > Chordata > Aves > Apodiformes > Trochilidae > Calypte > Calypte anna. Next base: position 16,436,829 of record NC_044258.1, read on the forward strand.
CACTTGCATAGTTTTCCCTTTTGCATACCACAAAACAATTTTGTATGAATGGGAAAGCTGATAAAGCCCAAAGAAATCACAAATGCACTTACTGGTATCAAAAGTTAAGAGACTGAAAGCCTGGTGATTGTAAATACATTTTAACAAGGAACACAATTTGCAGCTGAGAAAAACAAAATACACTTGTGAAAGAGCCAGCACCTTCAGCTGTCTTTATAGTGTTTAATCAGACCTACAAAAACTTTTTGAAGAGCTACAGAAATACTGGTAAAAAATAACTCACTGCGTCTATGAATTTAAGGAAAAAAAATTACACCTGAAGAAACCTTATTTTAAGGACTGTTTGGGAAAAAGGCAACTATTGGGCCCAATATGTGGCCAGACTGAACGGAAATGAACCTGTACAGGAAAAAAAAACACTGAGGTTCTTTCACAGCACTTATTAGAGCCTTCTGCAAGCAGGACTCAAGCCCAGAAGATAAAGTCATCAGTGGTCCTTGAACACCTTCCAAATACCCTCTTATGGAGCTCTCCCTGGCTAATCCAGAGCAGCTACACCTCAGCTAATAAACCAGGACCTCATTCACCTCTTGCACTCAGCTGAACCACAAAATGCTACTGGGACTGGGTCACTGTGAAACCAGCAGAAATGTTGCTATTCAACATTGATCCAATTCAATTCAATATTGATCCAATATTTGTCTAAGGAAAGTGCCCAGTAGGATTTGAAATCAACCTACCATTCCAGACTTTAACCATCCAAATCTTCCCCAGGTAACTGAACCTCATTTTCTTCAGGAGACAGTTGGATTTAACCTTAGTTTTCTTGCTCTCCCCCTGAGAAACAACACAGCTTGCACCTCATGGATCACTAAAGAGGAAGTCCTCATCTTCTTGTCTTGCAGGGCCATCCCTCAGCTCCTCTGAATGCAAACACATCCATCTGATACAGGTACCAGTGAAGATCCCAGCTCTGGCATCCCTCCTTGGTACCCTAATGAAGCCAGGGGCCTTACCTCAGCTTTCCTGAGGTGTCACTGACAGCAGGATTTAACCCTTGGGATTAAATACCACAGACTGCTCATTCTGAGCATGCCCTTTCTGGTGTGAGTGGGTGGAAGGGTCCCAAATCATGCTCAACAGCTGCTATTCCTGCATGGCAGTGACCCCAGGTGTTCCCACCATTCCCAGGGCAGGAGCAAAGGTGGTCTCAGTGGGAATGGTTGTGTGCTGACCTCATTCCCAAACCTTTCCCACATTATGAGTTTGGTTATTTTGAAGCCACAATTCTGATGTCTGACAGGGAAGATGAATCCAAGTTTCATCACCTTAACAGGGTAACCCTGCCCCTTTGTAACTATATTCAATCCCAGGAATAAGTGTGTCACTAGAAAGCATCAACTTAACTACAGCCAAACTGAAAGGCTGCTAAAACCACCCAGTGCCTTAAATTATACATTTGCAGATTTGGGTCTGACTTGCAGGTAGGCAGGACTCAAGTTTTCAGCCCACTAACATAAAGAAATACAAGAGGATCTTTAAAAAAGCAGGGGAAAAAACCAAAATTTGGCAGAGAGATGCAGCAAGGGGTGCTGAGCCCTTCAGCATCAAGGGGCTGCTGCTTTCAGAAATGTCAAGCCTTCATTCTCTGTTGGATTCAAGTGGATATTGTTGCTAACCAGAACAGCAAATCTTCAGTGTCATTTGAAAGATAGAAAGTGCTCTTACCTTGGGGACTTTGCAAGAATTTTGTTCCAGTCAAACACAATTATTTCAGTGTGTTTTTCATAGTTATTCCAGATTCCCATTTGCAGCAGCAAATAAGCCTTTCTGCATTTCAGAATTTTCCCTTCTCTTTGGGGACCTAGAAAGAAAGCCATATTACACTGCAATTAAAGGCTGGAAATGGTGCTGTGAAATAGAGCTTTGTTACCAAAATCGTTGTTTCACAGTGCCATCTACAGTGCAACCCAAGGCAAAAGGCAGCAGTCAGACTGCTCTTTTCACTCGAGTCCAGGAACACAGAGAAACTGTGATGAGGCAGCTCTGAAATATCCCTACATTAACTACAGACAGGGTTCACCATATTGGAATTACAAACATAATGTGCACACCTCACTTTGTCCTTAAAACCATGGGCTCTCTCAAGTGCAAACAGATTTCCACTTGATTACTTGAAACCTCCAGCCATCTGAGCCAGAGATTGTCAGACAGGGGGGAAAGAAATTTCATTGTCTTCAAAAAGATTTGATCAATGCCTCAGGAGCAGAGGGGCTGTGGGGTCACATCCATAGGATCCTGTCTGTCTGATCAGTGCACTATAGCATCCTCAGACACCTTTGCCTTGCCTTGCTTCTAGCATCACACTCATACCCAGCAGAAACACTTTGAAATCACTATATGGAGATGCTTTAGTGGCAGTACTGACACACATTCCACAGAATAATGAGCTCAAAGGCTCAATTTCATAGACAATCGAGTCTCTTTACTCTTATTGTTTATATTTGTTCTCTCACTTCTACCCCCAGGCTCAAGTTGACCTTCTGCTATTGAAAACATGACACGGTGCAATTTGTGAGAGTAATAATAATAGGGTCTTCACCTACAAAAGGAGCACAATAACCTTTACTCATCTTGTTTTCACTTCACTTTTCCTTCGATCAATTAGAAATTTGTTTTTAAGAAACACAAAATTACACTATCACATTGGAGAGCAAAGCATCTCTTGGGTCACAAAACCAGAGGGGCAGAGATGTTTCAGAACCCTGGGACAGAAAAGTCCCTGGCTCGATCCATTCAGCTCCTTTCTGTTCAAACCACCGTGAGAAAATAGAGTAATTGCTGGAGTTAAAGAGGTACCAGGCCAGCAATTTATAATTAATCACATTTTATTCTGTCTTCACTTTCCAGTGTAAAGAGTTTTAGAGTGAGCCAAAATGGCAAGGCAGCAATTTTAATCAAACCAAAATGTGGGCAAAGAGACGTCTTAAGACAAAACACTGCCACCCTGTATTAATCCTTTTTCCAAGAATACACAGAAAAGAAAAAATAAATCACTCATAGGCCTCAAAAGGCCTATTAAGAAAAAGCAAACAGGCTTTTCAATATAATATCGAATAACTCAAATGGTTGTGTGGTACATTTTTACCCATTTCATAATAGGACAGATAGATAAATACATTCTTACAGCGTGCTTGTAGAAATCAATGTTGCAATATACTAACTGTGGACTAACTGTTGTATGTTCCATAATTTTCTTAGAGGAAAAAAAACCCCAAACCAAACCAAAAAAAAACCCCAGTGTAGATGCATCTACAGGTAAATACTAACTTTAGTGTAACCTGGTCTGCAAACACACGTTCAACAGTGGTAAAAGGCAAGGGAATATTGATTATTCTAACTCATTCCAATGAAATGGATGCAGCAGTAGATGATACAGCCACCAGCATATCTTGGGGCTTTCTGATGCCTCCCAGGCAGTGATATTTCTTGAGGGCTGTTTGAGGGGAGTGTGAGGCAAACTCCTACAGTGCAATCTGAAGTCTGAGGTTCAGCTCTTTAATGTCAATAAAGGAGGCAGATCAGGACAGAAGCAAGAGGCTCACCTGGTTAAGAACAGTAAAAAGAGTTCCAGGGCTCTCGTGACACAAACCAAGTTTTGTGTGTGTTCTGTGATCAGTGGTTTTACTGCTGGCCCTGCCTGGTCTCTGGGCACAGTGGTCCTTTGGAAAGCTGAGCTGCTGCTTTCCAGCTTGCACCAACAAGGAAATTACTCTGGATCCTTCTGTGCCTTGAGCTCTGCTGGGGCAGCTGCTACCATCAGTGGCCACCAGTGGCCTTCCCATGGCCACCTGCCAGCAAACTGAGTGCCACTTTAAACAAAATAAATACAAGCATCACCTCCCAAGAGGTGCCTGACAGCAACTGCAATGTTGTGGTTGAAGTTCAACACAGCAGGGTTAATTTACACCAGAGGAACTTGAACAAAAGTAATCCATGGAAAGCAATCTCATGGAGGAAGGAGTTGGTTTTGTACAAGGAGCTCTGGCTAGGAGGCCAGTGAATCCCCACCTCCATCTCAAAGTGATAGAAAAGAGGAAAGGAGGAAGGGGGTTAAACCAAGGGCTCTGTTCTCAGCATCTATGGATGGGCTGGTCATGAACAAAAGCTGCTTTGCATGTTACTCACCCTGGAGGCTACAAAACTCTCCCGTGACAGTATTTAGGCATCCATGTGCCCAAAGTAAGACTCTGGTTCTTCTGTCTAAAGGGAATTGCAATGGTCAGATCTGCTGCACCTCAGACCCAGCACAGTCTGCCTCTGCACTCCAGTAAAATGGCCATAAATAGCATTTCCCCACCCCAGAGAAGCATTTCAAGAACAGAAACAATAAAGGTCTGAAGTTATTTGAAAAGTATATGGGCACTGTATAATTCCTTTGACAGATGGAATAAGATAGCATTGTAAATTAGGTACTTTTCCTACCAATATTTACATGTTGTAAAATACTTCTTACAGCTACTCTCTGTGAAGAATAAATTACTAAACCGTTTAATGCCATCTTCTATAAAAAGCTATTAAATAATTTAGAAAACCTCTGTCCTGTAAATATTTAAAAGCCCTTAATTTCTCTGTTCTCAATAACTCCTCACTGAAAATACAGCCAGTGCAGCCCTTAACAGAGTGCTCCTCTGGAAAGCCAGGAGTTTGCCAGCCTGAGAGAACAACCCCATTAAACTCTTATGTCCTACTGAATAAAGAACTGAGAGAAAACAGAGCAAGATCCAGAAGCAGAAGGAAAAAAAAAAAATAATCTAGTCTGGTCACTGCATGTGTGTGAAAAGTGCTGTTAGTTTGAGGGGAAATAGAGAGGAAAATGTGAAGGAAAAAAAAAAAAAAGATGAGCCAACACCTTCTTGGCCAGCTCAACCTGTTACACATCAACCAAATAACGCGGAAAATCACACGGACCTCCTGTTAAACGCCAATAATCGGGACATACATTTAGCAGCATCCCTCCAAAAAACCCTTCCCCAGTGAGACTCCAGGGACCCACAGCCTGCTGGTCCTCAGGGGGGAGCCGGAACATTTTAAGTGCCTCTCCTCGTCCCAGCTTAGCACATCCAGAAGCTTTTGGGCCGCGGGTGGGGAAAGCTTTTGGTAAATTTATTTTTCTGTCCGTGCCGAACCACGTTTGAGAGGCGATGCGGGGTGGGGGGGGCGCCCGCACCGCTGCCTCCTCCCTGAGGTGCAGCGCTGCTGCCCCCTGGTGGTACCTATTAAACCTGGAAAAAAAAAAAAATAGCTATTAAACTCTTCCAACTTTTTGTCATGGCTCGGAAACCTCATTAAGTCACATCCCGTCCCGCCGAACCCCCTCCCGGAACCATCCTGGCCCTCGGGAGAGATCCTCTCAGAGGGTCCCCTGCCCACTGCAAAGCCTCAGATTTCCGAGGGTACCTTTCTGCCCGGATGAACTGTCCCTGTAAATTAAGTTTTGTCATTAATTACATTAGCACATCGCTGGCACAGAGTTCCCCCCCTCACCCTCCTGGGGCAGTGGGCTCCTCACACCATCTCACAGGCCCTGCCCCATCTCCTCAAAGTTTCCTTTGAACACACAGAAATGGGCCAGAAGAGGGAAATAACGTGATTTAGGTTCTGAATACAGTCCATCGTCGCCCCTCACCCAGAAATCTCTGCATCAGGTCAGATAGCTTCAGCTTGAAGCCTTCCAGTGGCAGTAAATTCACCAGAGTTAAGCTGTTCCAACAGTTAATTAACCTCGCTTTAAACACAGCACCCAATTTCTGAGCTAAATTTGTCCACTTTCTGCTTCTGGGCATCTGATCTCATTAGGACTCTTGCTGGCAGATGAAAGGGCCTCTCACCCTCCGGCACTGCTGCTCACAGCCCTCCATGGTGGCCCTGACTTTCACATCAGTGAGGCAGAGGAAACTTCTCCTAGGCAGGCTTTGCACCATTAAATCCATAGGGATGATCTTTATCCATACCACAAGCAGAGGGAACAAACCTTCCAGCTTGTCCCTCACCTTCTTTCCCAACACATCCCCCTTGTTCAACTGCTTGGAGCATCCCACGGGAGCAAGTTAGGGCCTCAAAGGTCTCAGCTCTGCCCCTTCCTGCTCACACCAAGTAGTAGTTACACCAGGTAGGAAGGCACTATGCAGAGGAAGGAAGGAAGGAAGGAAGGAAGGAAGGAAGGAAGGAAGGAAGGAAGGAAGGAAGGAAGGAAGGAAGGAAGGAAGAAGGAAGGAAGGAAGGAAGGAAGGAAGGAAAGGAAAGGAAGGAAGGAAGGAAGGAAGGAAGGAGGAGGAAGGAAGGAAGGAAGGAAGGAAGGAAGGAAGGAAGGAAGGAAGGAAGGAAGGAAGGAAGGAAGGAAGGAAGGAAGGAAGGAAGGAGAGGAAGGAAGGAAAGAAGGAAGGAAGAAGGAAGGAAGAAGGAAGGAAGGAAGGAAGGAAGGAAGGAAGGAAGGAAGGAAGGAAGGAAGGAAGGAAGGAAGGAAGGAAGGAAGGACACCAAGTTATGCACATGGTAAGATAGGACTTGTGCAAGAAAACAAAACTTTTACTCAGCTCCCTTCCTCTGCTCTTTACTCCGAGATTTAACATCAACTTTGCTGCTGCATTTCCTCTCACAAAGGTATCACTGAGAGAGGCCCCATCACACCAAGCTCCATAGCTTAAGGCAATCTGAAAAAAGCTCTTCAGACAGCAAGAAAGGGAGCTAAGGGAGGTAGCACCAAACTGCCAAGATACTGCCTCACTTTTAAGGCAGACAGGTAGCCTAAAAACCACAGGGAACTGCAGGAGTTCCCAGCACCTCTCAGACTCCAGCAGCCTCCCAACACCCTTCACCTACTATTTTTAAGTAGTTTTTGATGACATCACTTTCCATGTATGAAATCAGTCTCTGCTGGCAGCCACTCAGTCTGTCACCACTAGTCAACCCTTTCCACAGGAATATTTCAAAATCCCACTTAGCAGCAACTGGAGGAGGAAAAGAAAACAGTGCTGATAAGAGCCAAAGGAAACAAAAAACACAACCTCCTAAGAAAGGAGTTCTGAATTGCTGCTACATCCACATGGCATGAGGTATTAACCATCCACACACAGACAGGCATCCCAAGTGCCATGTGTTTTGGGGGGAAATGTGTTTGAAGTTCTACCAGCATTTGAAGTTCTCAAGGGTAGATCTGTCTTCAGTCTCCTATTGAGATGACAAAAAACTTTCTATCCACTGTGGGCATGTAAAGAGGATGTGCTGGGAGGACTACAAAACTATGCCTAAGCCCCCCCTAATTCCCTGCCCTGCTCACTGCAGCCTTCCTCAGTCAATTCTGCCAGAGTGAGAATAGTGAGCTGGGTGAATTCTCTATTGAAAAGTTTTTTCCATTTGAATTTTTTTCAGTTTAATCGAGAGTTTCTGGCCCCCAAATTTAATCCAGTGGAGCTTGGCTCACACAGCAGTGTGCAGAATCAGAAGACAAATTCAAGCAAGGGACTGAAGGTGAGAGCTAAAGGATTGCCAGATCAGCTCAAGCTCACCCAGCATAAGGAGGAGTTTGGGATCAAAGCTGTTGCCTTCTCTGCTGAGGCAGAACAAGTCAGATGTCTACTCAAAGCCTGATGTCATGCAAACTACAAGGGCTAGTTTAGGTCCCTTCTAGGCAATGGAACAGAAGCTTCTTCATAAATACTGAATCCAGTGTCTATTCTGGGGACCTGTGGTCACCACAAGTCACAGCTTTCATGTATATTTATGTGGCAAGAAGTGGTCTTACAAGTGAAGCATATGAGTTTTGCTGGTACAAATAACTGACCCTTTAAAGTTCAGAATTATCATCTCTGTATGTGAGAGGATCATCTAAACTAAGTAGAATCCCATTTAGAAAATTATTCAAAAAATGTTTTAGACCCTGATCTCTCAACTCAAACCGAGTCCACAAGTTCCCTCCAGGAAAAATACCTCAGCCCAACCAGACTGCTCAGAGAGGGAAATTCAGCCATTCCAGCTGTAGAATCACAACAGGCCCTTGTCCCCATAGAGCATTTCCTATTATTCATCAGCATCCTACAATGAACTCTTCTGCCAAAATAGATTCCTGAAGAGGTAAGCATTGCTACCAAGGTTTAAGTTTGCCCAGACTTCCCAACTCGTGCAGCCAGCACAGCCCATCCCCTCATTACAGCCCAGCTTTTCAACTATTTCAACCACCTTTATCAGAGAGAATTTTTCATTGTCATGATCCAGGTTTTTTCAGTCCCTCACTATTGCTCCAGATCTCCTTCCCCCCCTGGTGAATGGCCTACTTAGGAGATGGGCAGTCTTGCAGGCACCATCTTCAAGGAAGCACAGGAATTGCTTCAACCCTCTTCAAAGAGGAGGCAGAGCTGAGGCAGTGCCTTGCTCTACCCCCAGCTGACTTCCAAGAAGCAGAGCAGTCCTCACCTAAAGCAGGCAGCAAAAAATCTGCAGAGAAACCTCTTTGAAGGGAATCTCTTTAGTGGGAGGTTTCAGACAATATGCTTTTTTTTTTTTCTCTTATTTTCTTCTTCTGCAAAATTTGCCTGCCAGGTAGCAAAGCAGTCAAGTGACTGCAGAGATTACCTGGAGCAATAAAACACCATTTCCTATACCCTGCATTGATGGAGAAATTTCATTTTGCCCAGGAAAGGAAAAGATAACTAACCCAGGAGCTATAGAGCAGGTCACCCACCTTTCTTCCCCTTCCCCAGGACCCCAGGTGAGTTGGTTGGTGAATTTGCAGAGATCACCTGAGGGAGGGAAGGAGAAAAGGAGAAAAAAAGGGAGGGACAAGGGGACCTCATCTCACTTTGTGGCTCTGCATAATGGACTGGGAGGTCTCAGACCTGCTCATGTGCAAGAAGTAGATGGATCACTGACTATGGGTGACAGTTCAAATAAACAACAAGAGGCAATCTCAAGGAAATTACATGAAAATTAAGAGTGAGCAAGTGTAAGCAGTAAAAAAATGTTGTAGCCCTTGTATTTGTTTAATCAAGAATTTGTTGGAGATGTGCTGACAGTCTCCTTGAAGAGGTTTTCTTTAGAGAAGGGTATGATTTAAAGAAGTGGTTCTCTGTAGGTACTTGCCAATAACATAAAAATAAATTGTCCTGCAGAGTTAATTTGTTGGGTGCAAACTTTCTGTATCTAATGGTACAAGTTGCTCAGAAAACTCATGGAGCTTGTTTTGATGGAGCTTTTTTAAAATTGGTTGAACACATATGGGGTCGTCAAGGCTTCCTTCTCCATGTCCTGGGCTGTTTTACATGTTTGCTTGGGGTCTGTAACAGGACTACATCACCCTCATGCCTTGGAGCAAAAAAATCCCTGAGACATAAATGCAAGGTGAACAGTCACTGTTCACAGTGTCAGCCACAGACAGACATCAATTCAGAGGTTAGTGGAGGAAAATTGTGGCAGAAATAAACTGAAAATACCTCCTACATATAATGATTATTTTTTCATGCAGACAGGGTCAGCTGGTGCTATATTTAGATGTCTTTCTGGTGGGTCTGTGGGTCCTTATGCAACCAAATTTGGTCCCTTCCTATTCTACAGCATCAGAATGCTCTGTTCTCTTATTATTCCCCCCAAAACACCTCATTGACAGTAAATAGTTATAGAATGTCCTCTCATGCTTCCCTAAGGCCCTGACTGCAATGGGGTGACACATTTCTGTGTCACCAATCTGACCTGCTCTCTGCTTTTCTTTCAAGTCACAAAATGCACCAAGAGGAAAGCACAGAACTGGTGGTTTTGCTTTTAGAACAGAAATCTGCCTTGTGAGCAGAGGACACACACTGGCTGATGAAGAATCCCAACTGTCTGGGTACATAGGATAATTGTTCCACTTGGGACTCATTAGCTAATTGTTAAAAGAATCGAAAGGAAAAGCATTTCATAAATTCAGCACTAAATTTCCAGAAGTGTAATTATGGGCTGAATGCAGGATTTTAGCACCTGTGTTATCAACTACATAAGCCAATAGTAAAATTCCTAGTGCTGTTCTATCTCTGTTATCTCAGCATTGTTGTAGTACATGGGGTAACTGCTATCAAATTGGAAGGTATTATTCTTTTATATTCCCATTTTTAGCCAAAGATAACACAGTCAGCTTGGGATTGGGAAAATTCTGCCCCTAGCACATAAAACCTCTTGTGGGAATAGTGAAAAATAGAACTTGCACAAGAGAAGAGAGGCACAGACCAGAGAGCTTTAGCCCAGCTTCTTGATTTTGTTTTCTCATTTGTCTTTTGTGCTATGGGACAAGTTTTTTACTCAGTGTTAGGAAGCATTGTTTGCTTATTGGATGCTGCTCCTCAAGTTATATGAAAAAAATTATTGCCCTGCTGTATAGTAGATTCCAGAGCCAAGTTCCTGACCCATCAGTTCAGGAACTGTCTCTATAAAAAACAAACAAACAAACAAAACAAAACAAAAAAAGTGCAGTATCATTCCTCATTTTTCTGTAATTGAATGGCAGAGGCAAAATACTGATAATAAGATAGCAAGTATGGCCTGAAGACTTGGAGTTGTGCTTTAGAGGAGAATCCAATCTTGTTCAATGTTGGTCCTGGTTAAATGAAAAATAAAAAAAACAACAACCAAACAACACACTAAGCACAAATCTCAGAGCTGCATTTGCTTTTCTGTGGTTTGGCAACTTCATGCTGGGTGGAAATACCACCCCAGAGTGCACCTCCACTGGACACAGCACAGGCTGAGCTAGGGATTACCAAAATTCCTATTCCTGCACTGATGGCACCAGTCTTGATCTCTGCTCAGCATTGGACCATGGAGAAGAATCTGCTTGCTTGGACCTCTCAGACTTGTTTGAGTTTGAGAGACCTGGGTGAGACTGTCACTATTCACTGTTTTTATTGTGCTCTTCTGGTACCAGAAGTCATATAAAGTTCTCTAATTCCTGACAGCAGTCTACTACTGAGTCAAGAAGAAAAATGAGCAGATGGATATATCTGTTAATTATCTTCTGAGCCATTTGTCCTGTGGCCCTGGAATCAATATCAGATTGCCAGGAGAAAAAGCAAATTTAAAAAGTGGCCAGATCTCAGAAAGATGTATCATTTGTGATGTGCAAGCAGCGTGCCCTCACTGGTTTAGTTGCACTGACATATATATGGAGTGACTTTGCTTCCCTCCTGCAGGCCTTTGTCTTTCCCTTTGTAATCAGAAAAAATCCAAATTCCAATACAAACACATAAGGCAAAGCAATCTCTCAGGTGTTTTCATTTCCAGTAGTACCAACTACTGCATGTCCTGATGCAAGAGATTTTCAGAAGTCCCACAAATTACATTTTGCTGCCTCCAGAAAGTCTTTCCTTCATCCTTTCCCTGTCTAGGCCAATTCTTCAGGCCTCCTCCCTCATCTCTCTGTTTCTTGTTTGCATAGCATCTCTTCCTGCCTCCTCTGGGAAGTGAAATCCTGGGCACCAGCACGTGTGTGAGCATCAAGAGAATGGCTGGCAGGCAGGGAAAGAGACTTCTCCACCTGAGTTCTGTTGTGATCAATGGTGCAGAGGGTTCTCCCTGTTTAAAGCACTTAAATCATCTGCTGGATGCTGTTTTCATCCCTTCACAGGCATGAGGAAGCCACACTTTTAGTAACAGCATTTCTTCTTCGTGGCTAAAGATAGAAACTTTCTTCTATATCTATTTAAAGAAGAGGAAGAAAAAAAAACAACAACTTTTTTCACAAAGCACAGGGAAAAAATTACTTTCAGTCCCTCACCTCCCTAAGATGGATTTTTTTTTTTCTATTGCACCTTCCCTCTTCATGATCACATAACCATGTGCATGACTGATGGGAGGAGCTGGGGGAGGGTGAGTGGCATAATCATGATTATGCTTGGAAATGTTTAGGGTTGGAAACGAAGTATGAGATGCCTCCACTTCCCCTATCTTACTTTAAGACAATTATGACTGCCTTAAAGATGCAAGATCTGTTGAAAATAATGAATTGCTGATTGTTCATTTTCATGGTAAACAACATTCAGCTTTTAATCAGCTTTTTGTCATCTCTAGAGAGCTATTAACTGTCTTAAAAATAATTAGAAAACAGAAAAGAAAAATTTCCTATAATTATTTTCATCCCCCAAAACCCGTGATTTTATGAAAAAAATCCTTAAGATTCACAGAAAAACATCAACTTGGTGGCATGTTTAGATCACTCTTTTAATGACGAGTTATTGTTTGCCAGAGAAGTGGGGAAACAACATATGGAAAACTGAATCATACTTAAGATTTTTCCACAAAGCTGCCACAGATTGTCACCCACCAAGCTGAGGACTGATTGACTCTCACACCTTCTCAGCCATCACTGCCCCTTTCCCCTCTTTTCAGAGTCTCTCTCCTCCACTTTCTGTTTCCTGGAGCACTGTGAATTTATTTCAGTGCCCAGGTTTAGTCCCCCAGTGGCTGTTGTTTCCCCTCACCTCACCCAAGTTGTGCTGACAGTGGTGGAACTGAGGAAGATAATCACCATTTCTCTTTCTGTGGCTCCTGCTTCTTGAGTTTGTATGATGTTATGGATATTGGCATCTGAATAAGAACCAGTATTTTCAGCCACCTTGCATGGACACTCAGTTATATCTGCTGAATTTTATTTTTTTTTTAATAAGGCAACATTGCAGGAGCCTTTCATTTCTTGTATTTCTGACTCTTCACAGAATCTTGTCTTTCAGAGCCCTGCAGCACACATTTTTCCCATTTTTCAGGGAAAGAACAGTGAATACTGTCCTGGGGAAACACTACTCAGCCTTAACTACAAGAAAGAGAACAGCCACCACATTTCAATCAAATCAGAGTTAGCAGCAGGTATGAAATGTCTCAACAGGTACCACCCTTTTGTGGCTTCAGAGAGGCAACATAACTAAAAAGAGCTCCTCCATCTCACATACAACTTTCCAGTAGCTTTCCACATGGATAATCCCATGAAAATGTACCCTCCATGTGCCTCGTTTGCTTCCACCACCACACTGATTGTGACTCAAATGCTTACAGCAAAACAAAACCAATCCCAAGCACTTTCCTAGATCCTGAGACAGCTGCTGTTGTCCTCTGGTGATGCTTTTTTTGCCTTTCAGGGTCTCTTTCAGCAGCCATTGTCCTGCTCTCTGCCCCTAAGGTGCAGTTCAGGAGCACACAGCCCTTGGTAAGGCACAGGGGGACAGACACATTTTGTTGTTGTCACATTGCAGAAAATATTTCCCCAGAGCCAAGAAGGGATGCCCAGCCTGATGGCAGGCAGCAGACAAACTTCTCAGATCCAGGAGGAGCTAACAGGCTGTGAAAACCAGGTCAAGACTGGGTTATGGATTCTAAGGACCAACTCAAGCCTGTGTGAGGGGCTGAGCTCCTGAAGTTCTCCCCCACCAGGATCCCACTGACAGCATCTTGGGGTTTTTTTCACTTTTTTTTTTCAACTGAATTGTGATTCACTTTAAAAAGGGATTCTTCTTGTAAATTAATCAGTGCTAGACCTGTTTGACCTACTAGGATCTCTTTAAAGATTAATGAACTGGAACACAAAAGTGAAACTCTCTTATTTTAACTGTTCCCATCTGAGTTTCCTGTATACATCTTTAAAGAAGCCCAGGGAGTGGCTGTATCATTCATTCAAATTCCAGGATAATTGCACAAGTATTTCCACAGCCCAGCAATAGGTAAGAACAGCCACTCTGACTGACAGCAACCACTAGCAAAGACAATCACAAGACTCTTTTAGATTAAAATCTGCTGTTATTAAAAATTAAAGCACCTCAGGGGCCACAGCAGGAATTTGTTAGGCCTTTTACTTTAATAGTGGCCACTAATTAAATACAAAACAGCAACACTAATTAAAAAAAAAATATATATATATATATATATATATGAAAAATCACACCCTGGATTTATATTCTCCCATCTCTAAGTTTAACCCCTTTCCACATAACTTCCTTGGGATACTGACACTATGGCATAAAAGAGAATAAATAGCCTGTGGAAAGTGTGGTTTATAATTTTATATTATTTTTGCACTCCAGCCAAAAGTTACTTTCTTAAATGATTTTGTCCTTTTTAATTTGATTGTTAAATTATAGAAGAATTCCTAATGATTTGTCTGCTTGCAATAGCATCATCCAACTTGCTACCTGAGAATAGCAGCATGGCATAAATAATCTATTGCCTTTTTAACCTGAAGGTCTCAACATCTGGTCCTCAAGAATATGAAAGATTTCTAATCTAGGAATGGAATACTCCTATCATAGTCACTAACAGGTATGTTTTACTTGCTGAAGCATCCTGTTTCCAGCATTCAGAAGGATGAATGTTGCACTGAGTGGATAGCAGGCTGGGGTTTAGCATTGTCACTGTCACTGTGCTCCTGGAGTGAGCACAGTTAATTAATCTAAATTAGATGAATTCAGACCCGTCTGAATATGATGCTTAAGCCTGGCTTAAGCAACAGTCCAGGCAATGCTGTAGGTCACCTGGGGCCTCTTGGAGCTTTCATCCACCAGAAATCTTTGGCCATCCTGTCTCCTGAGACTTTCATCTCAAAGTGCAGAACCACAGCCATGTCCTGTCTTTACATTGAGTAAAAATACTTCAGAGTGAGAGCAAAAATCCAGAGGCTGCTCCCCTGGCAGAGAAGAGCAGTAACAGGGTCTGTGTTGTGGCTGGGTAAGCCTCAACTGAATTTGCACAGGGAGGAGGATTATATTTTCTCAAACATCTCTAAGAAATCTCTTCTGAATGCCATATAATAAAAATAAGGACAGACCAGACTTGACAAGTTTGCAATTAATTTTCCTTGGCTCTTATTCATGTCTTTGATTCTGGCAGTCTTCCTCTTCTGATCGAGAGGCACTGCCTCCCATTAGTTACTCCTAACATAGCAAAATCCATAATGTGGCAGGTGTTTGCTCCTCATTTCATTGACACAAGTGTTATGTTTAATCAAAAACTGAAGCAAGAGAAAATGAACAAAACAAGATGGAGAAAAAAAAAAAAAAAAAAGAAAATGTGGAGCCTGAAGCACCAGTCTGCCCTCACCACTTCACTGTTTGGAAGGGCACTGCTGGGTACAGCCTCCAAGAATAAAATTTGCCTGCCCAAGCCCCACACTGAAGTGTCAAACTGACCCATGGAAGATCTACAGAGACATCCTAGCAGACTTCTTAGCTCATGTCCTATCTACCAATACCAATACTTTACCCAGAAATATTATGAAGTCTCTCTCCAATCCCTTCTCGTTATAAATTCAGTATAATTACCACCCCTCTTTCCCATCCCAAGGCAGCCATGAGCCTACAATTAGAAAAAGGCAAAGCCTAAAAATCTTTGTGAACCAAGACTTTGTGTTGTCTTACTCTAGAAAGCCAAAAGAGCTGTCTAGAAAAGACAGGAATAAATGAACTTCAAAACTACTGTTGGATAATGCGTTTGCCACAGAAAAGTGGTGACCCCAGGACCTGAAGCAGAAGCTCAGCCATGCTTGTCAGATGATATATTTGTGGCTGCAGTGAGATATGAAAAAATACATTCTGAAAACAACAACAAAAAAAAGGATCTTGAAGCTTGAAAACCAGCAAAACTTGGGAGTCACTTAGAACTTAAACATGAGAATCGTGGAAGTCTTATTCAAGGCACAATGCTCTCCATGTAATTATTCCCACCAGGGAATCCTTATTACATGAGACCAAAAAAAAAACCCAGAAGAGATTGCCCTTCCAGCAGAAGGTCATTCATCTTATGCTTTAATAAAATCAACTACAATGTTTTAATAGAGCATCTCTTCCTACCAGCTCCTCCTCTACATTTTGTACCCTGATAAGAGCTACACGATATCAAAAGAAACATCGGATGAAAGACAGAGGCTCTGGGATGTTCCTTTTTCATCATGTATAATTTGTAAAGCTAGTCAAAAAACAGCAAGCAATTTATCCTGGAATTCTGCCAGCTCTGATATTCATAGCACATGTGATCAAAGAGGAGAATTTGCCAGTCAGTGGAAGAACAATCCGGCTCATAACCTGACTTCCACCACTGAAGACAAAGCCTGCAAACATTACTATTGATCAGAGTAAAACTATTTTCATCTGCACTGCACTAGGCATTAAAACCTCTGCAGAGTCAAGGTCTACCTAAGCTGGAGCAAATAGGTCCAGAAATTTGACAGTCCTGATCCATGGGGAGTTTTCAAAATAGTAAGACCAGGAGACACCATGAAATCACACTGAATATTGCAGAAAAGGTTATTATAAATGGATTTTATGTAATGCTGCAGGTTATGTTACAGCATATTGACACATACAACAAATTAAAACAGCTAATTAATCTTACTACCTTCGACTGATAATTTTTTAATTAAGTCACTTATCTTTATCTACATATTTAAGAATGTAGATCTTTCATTATTTATGTCCTAAAGAAAATCAATGTTGTCCTGATTTGCTACAGCTCAAACAAGTGAACAGTATTAGCTAAAATAAAACAGCTTAATAGGATGATAATTCATTAACTTTATTAACAAGCCCTAAGAAGATATATTGAGCACATTTTCATACTCCTGGAAGTCTGAATTATGAAGTAAAAGCTTAATGGTGTTCAGTATGGCTAAAATATACATAATAGAATTTTTTTTAAAAGTTTCTAAATAGAAAAGGAAAAGGAGAAAACTATTAAAAGAGTCAAATGCAAGTTCATCCTTATCACTAAATTATGTTATAAAAATCACTATCAGAAAGCTTCATGCTCTATAATGAACTAAGAGACTGTAGCACTGTTTAGATGCAAGTGTCTAAAGGCCCATCCACTGTACAGTGCTGAAATATTTGCACATCAAAACAGGCTCTGGTTTTACACTTGGGATTCTGAAGCTTTATAAAAGACACCATGGAAAGAGTAGACTTTGAATCTCAGTTTCTAGAGGAAGCAGAATTTTTCTAGTCATCTCCAGTGCCCTTTTCTTCTCAGGGTGACCTTCGCTTTCAGAGTTGGAAAATGGTTTTCTCTCGTGTTCAATCCTTCTGTGTAATAAATTTAAAAAATGACTATTTATCTTCTTTAATACATTAGTCATATGTAGCAGGAGAAGCCTCTGTGGGAATTTTTGCTATTGAGTTTGCTCAAGCTTAAGTCAATGCTGATTTAGAAACTATAACTTATGCTTAGTAACAAACAATCATGAATATATTTCTTGGAATAACATCTTTCCATTCTCCCCCAGCTGTGTGTTTAGTTTATCTGCTGCAATGCTATGTAGCAGTGAATATTCACAGTGACCAAAGCAATTTGAAAGTAATGCTTTTATCTTGCCCATCTTATTACCCTGTTACAAGCCTGAATCACTGACATTTGGAAAACAAACAGATCTGATGGTTCTGAGAAATGTAAATGAAATGCAAATGAAGCAGGCAGGTGTAAGTGATATTTATTTCTGAAAAGGGAGAATCTGCACATGGCTCGAAAACTGCCTGTTGTAAAGTTTTATTTAAGCAAGTTTAAACATTTTTTTTTTTTCATTTTTGCCTTACTAATCATGCCCTCAGCTGCTGGCACCATGTAATGACAATAATGAATAAACATGCTGTGCTTATGAAGAACTAGAACCTAACAAGCTGATCAATTGTTAATTCTATAAAGTGACTAAGACGTGTCTCTACTATCAATAAGTAAATCAGCTTCTATTTGTTGGATTTATGCACCTTGTACATCTCCTCCAGCTATTCTGCCCTTCTCTATAATAATGTAATTATCAGTTTGGTCATATTTAAGTAGAACCTGAATGAGATTTGATATTATTTTTGTCTTGAGGGTGGAAAAACAAAAGGAAAAACTATTCAGATATTTGAAGAGACAAACTACACTTGGCTGGAGGATGCAGATTTTCCATATGCTCTGCAATTAGTTATCCACAATTGTTATTTTGGAAACCATTTATTTTACAGTATTCTTCTAAAATCTTACAGACTATACTGAGACAGCCATTCTAGAGAAGAAGGACTTACTATTAAAGCCACCTTACTCTGAGTCTCTGTAACAAAGAATTTACAAAAAAACCCCAAACCAACAACAAAACCAATGTTCATTAATTGTAGGACAAGATAATGCTCTTGTGGAAGAAGGCATTTGAAACAAGACCAGTTTGGCTTTGTCCAATCTGTATTTTTCCTCTCAGATGAGGAATGCACAAAAGATATACCAGGTTTTCAGCCATAACATGATTACATATATTCCAAACACAAAAAGCTGCCACCATCCACTATACTTCTGAGCAAGATTTAACAGTTACAGTTTATTCACTGCTAAAGATTCTGTTTAAGAAGTAGAACATGGAACGTGTGCAAAAAAACAAGAGTCTGGGGGAAAATACCTGATTTTCAGCATCAGAGCTCATCCCAGTCTGGGGGGAACCAGAGAGAAAGCTCTACCTGGATCATGTTCCAAGTGAATGACACACACTGGCAGAATAAAAATGTATTTAAAGTTGCTGCACCTTTTTCAGAGTTGTAAACAGCCATCAGTCATAAAGGTTCAGGGCTTCTATGTCTATTCCATCGTTAAACCTAAAAATATATCACAAAAACACATCAGAAACACCTGAAGAAAGGAAATGTTCTGGAGGGAAATGCTATTAAGTATGTAGATACTTAAAAGAGGACCAATTAATTTCTAACACTTCATGAACCAAATGAGCCTGTTCATTTCTCAGGTGGAAGGTTACACTAATTCAGCCAGAAATTGCTCTGCTTCACCTCAGCTCCATCCCACCACATCAATTTGGTGTCTAAAAAGAGGGAGAATCCTTTTCCTCCATTACTGTCTTAAAGAAAGAGAAACAGTGGAAGCTTTTAAAAGTAACCATTCCTAAGAAAATGTTCTTTTACTAATCCCTGAACAGAAACAGATCTATAATTAAACAAAAGCAGAATGAAAAAGCACATGAAAAATAGGGGGGTAATTTTAGGGCAAAAATGATTATTTTGCTTTTTTTTTTTTTAGCTCCAGTTAATTCTACACACACTATAACAAGTACATATTTCCCCAGTGAAACTCTTACTCCAGTAATACCTTTTAGCTAAACAAACTAATACCAAATACCTTCTTACACTCTTCCAAATCATGGATATTAACTCAAAGGTTCATGGACACTGTGCACCTGAGGAACATGACTACACACATGTGACAATCTCTCTATATGCCACAATTACTAATCCTTTTTTTTTTTTTTCAGATTCAGTGGCCTATTTTATGTACCAGTCCACTCACTGCTGTAGACTCACTGTCTGAGGAAAAATTGATAGCACTTGACTTCAACCCATGGTTCTGGAGTGCTCAGTACCAAGAACATTACAGCCAGCATGAGCCCACCAGTCAGGATCAGTCTCTCACAGCTCCCTGAATTCCTGCTGGGTCAATTCCAACGAAATCCATAAAACACTCATGGGAAGAGGCCCAGCTGCCTGTATACACAGAGGAAAAGGTTTAGCCTCAGAATAACAACTCCAGCTGACCAGCATTAACTTCACTGCCTCACAGCATCCCCCTTTTCCTTGGGGAGGAAGCAGGGCAGTGGTTTCAGAGCAGAACAACCAGCACAGCCTTCTCTCTGCTCGGCTGGATGAGCAGGGCTGATCAGAACCCCCTTGCCTGGGTACCACCCAGGAGCATCTTAGAGCTGTAGAGGGGAAGGCTCAGCCCCATCCCCTCAGGAGCTGATGTGCAGAGTGAAAGGGTAGCAGTGGGAGAGAGTTGTGGGGCATCACAGGGATTTCCATCACACTCTGTCACATTTTCTAGGAACAGGGCAACCAAGTGTCCTGGGGTTGCCAGAGTCCCTGGGTGATGGCCAGCAGAAGAAATACCAGCAAAAAGACCCATCCATCCTTTCTAATAACCCCATCTGCTGAGCATCTGCCAGAACATTAGAAGGAGAACAGCAAGGAGTGTGGAGGACAGGAATGCCCAAGTGAAGGGACCAGCAACTACAGCTTCTCTGTTTTCAGAATTATAGGGAACAAAGAGTCCCAAAGGCTAATTTAAGCAGGGCACATTAACCCCAGAGCTTGTGTTCAAAAGCATACTACCATGAAAGGCCTCGACCATATCTGTTTTCTAGATTAAACAGAACAAGAAGTTTCATTTAGGAGCCTAAATTAAATGAATTTTGCTAGGAAATTATAATCTGGATGCATTATATTCATTTCTGAAGCAAGGCATTTCTCTTCCTGTCTCCAACATTATTAGCACGTTACAGTGGCTTAAATTAAAAAAGAAACATTTATTATATCACACTGATACCAGCTCACTGCAATATAACACTTTTGAAACAGGAAAATATCACGGCTTAACATCATAAATTCAATGCTGCAACAAGATAAATCTTCCCTATTAATGTAAACCTCTGTACTTCACAATATATCTACATCTGCAATGCACTTCTATGTGCTGATTGGACTATCATAAACACACATAATTCTCATTGAATAATGGAAGCAGGAAAGAAATACGAGGGTAACTATTTTCTCTAGACTTGAAACAGCCACAGCCAGGTCCTTCAAACAGATTCACTCATGCAGGGATGTTCCCACTTGCATATGACAACATAAAATACCCTCATCCCCATAACTGGAATCTAGATAATAGCAAATGACACCAAAGTATAGCAAGTCCTTAATTACACAAGCACAGAATGTGTGCTGGAAGCTTTATTAACTTGCAGTCCTAGAGTCACACTTATAAAACTGTGTACACTATCAATTAAGACCTTACAGATTTCTCACTGAATACCTGAGGTTACACTGAAATTGCTCTGAAAAAAAAGAGGCTTGTTTAATTTTCTTGAAATGAAAAATCCCTAATCACTCAGTGCTGCCTATAACAACATTTTCTCCTTTTCCCCTTTACATTCAGATTAACACACTTGAAACTTGCACCAAATGGGAATTTGGCACACAGTCAGGAACTGCAAACACCTGAATTAATCACCTGAATTATGCAAACATGAACCTGGGGTTTGCAGTTTGTTTTAAAAGGCTAAGGAGCATGTATTAACTGGTGTATCAGTGTCCAGGCATTACTCAGATGCTTCTGGTTTGGTTAGCAGTTTCTTGCAGGGAAAAAAATAAAAACACCACAAAAAAAACCCTATTAATTCTTTAAGAGCTAAAGCATCAGAACTCTGCTTTCTCCTTTAAGAGCTGCTTCCAGAACCAGTGAGTCCAGGCTGACTTCTGTTGCCTCCTGTCCTCATTCAGAAGGATGCAAGGTGTGACTGAGTTGTGCTTTGCCAGTGGTTGGTGGGAGAACAGAAAGGGTGGAGGGAGCTCTGTACTGAGGTTTGGGGACCAAGTTCTTTAACCAGATTTTTACCATCACATAAGACTGAGGCTGGGAGTGCTATCAGATAATACATTTATCCCTGCTTGTTATAACTCACAGTATTTGGAAAATAATTGTTATTTTAGAGGAATGAGGGAGAAGACTTGAGCTGATGCTATGCAGAGGGAAATATCTGCTGAGGAGAAAGGCCTGAGCCCAGCAGAGTTTTTATTCCACAGATGTTCCTTGTAAAGTGTAACTGGAACTGGAGCACAACAGAAGTGGCAATAAAAACAAGAGGTCAGCTTTGAGTCACTGAGATACCCAGGATTCCTTTCCTTCCTTTGAGTTTTACTCTAGCAGAGTTGTACCAAGTCTGAGCAAATCAGCCTTGCAGCTCACAGCCTTTCCAAACTAAATTGCTGGAAAAAAAAATAAAATAAAGCAAAATTGGTGAAATCCACAGCCCTTTGTTCCTCCTTATAAGCCTCTCTAGAATAGCTAAGAGGCTTCAGTGACACAGACTGATAGAAATCCCCAAAGCTTGGAAGTATTCAGGATGCTTTGCCACTGCAGAGCAGCTGGGATCACTCTGCTAACCTCAGGTGAAAGTATGCTGTGATCTTCTGATCTGCAGGGTTGGCACTGGCTTCAAAACAGCCACTTGCATGATGGTTATCAAATTTTTCAAAGGGAAAAAGAGATGCTGAGGGAGTTCTACCAGACCTTGAGAGAGGGCAAGGAGTCCCAGAGCCATAAACTGTGAGAGTGAGACAAGGAAAATCCAATGCCTTGAAAGAAAAGTATTTCTGTACAGCAGCTTTTTATTCTAAATATGCTTCCAAAATCCAGGACAAAACAGTATCCTCATGGCTTTCCTCAGGAGACTGGAATGAGGTCTAGCACTCTAAATTATCTTCTTGCTTTATATTCATATTGAAAATGAGTTAAAAAGAATTAAAGATTTGTCTTAATGTGTTATTAAAGATTAGTATTCCAAACAAAACTTTCTGCACCCATAAATTGAAGTTTAATTCTAGATTTAGAGCTTAGGTTTTGTTGGCCAACAAATAACACAGTAATTTCAAGATTTCATAAGAAACTTTATTTTACATTAACCTGAGAACTTCTTTCCACCAAGTGCCTTATTGTTTACCCCTTAAACATACATTTTTCTAACACTTGAGAAATACTGGCCAAATTCTGCCCTTTTCGCTCAAAACCCAGTCCTTAATTGGGCAGCTTGCCTGAGGGAGGACAGCAGGTGCTGGCCTTAAATTAATAAAAGTTTGGCATGGAGAGACCAAGAGCTGCTCCACCAACTGGGTGCCAATTCAGACCTAATCCAGAGCAGATACATCTGGAAGGCAATACCAGGTGATGCCTTCACAGGGAGATGTGTGACCCTAAGAAGTAAATTAAATCCACCAGTTCTCCTGAATTTCTATAAATCTCAGTCAAGTCAATGGGAATATTTTTATGCTTTTTAAATCATATCCCAGAATTACTGGAGCTGGAGCAGCTTTCTAGGCAGCCAAGTAAAGGGGCTTCAGAGTAAGTGGTGTGGACCCAGACCATTTCTGCACCCTGGCAAGGCAGAAAGCTCTTGACTATTGGACTGAAATCTACCACCAAGCCTCTTGTATCATTTTGCCTGTGTTTTTGTTCAATAATTAGGAGCTTTGAGCTATCAGAGCACAAACCTGTGCCTTCCACCAGCACTGAAGTCATTCAGACAAATGATAGCAGGCATCAATGTGAAACCAAAAGGCAATAAAAGAGAATTTTTTTTAAAATTTGGTACCGTGTAATCTAAACTGAAGATAGTAATAGCATAAAAAAAAAAATCTATTTCATACAGATTAAAATAATTACAGTTCTCTGGAGACCCTCACTCTGCAGTCACCCCTGTCATTTCCTAGCCAGTAAAAATGTGCCACAGGATATCAGAAGACGGTGACATTCTTCTCATTTTAATATTCCTCTAATCCAATAATGGCTTGTTTACTGCCTTCTAATTTAAAGGTAATTCATTAGATGTATCCTGTCACATCTTATTGGCATCGAAGGCATAAGGCTCATACACACCTCTGGGGCATGCCAGTGGTAATGATAATACTCTGTGCAAATGGCTATCAGTGCCAGGGTGCTGATAAGGGACCCTGTGTCTTTATGTACATATAAATTACAAATAATAACATTAAAAGACTTCAGGGATGAGCTCTGGACCCAAAAATTTACATTCAACACTAAGAACTCCGGCAACCATAAAATACTGGAGCGAACACAAGTGATTTGTGTGCAAGTATTTGTGACAGTGACACAAAAGGGTCTTACACAGCCTGCAGGGAAGCCCCTGCCTGACCTTCGGGGGACTTGGAACGAGTCTGCTGCAAAACAATGAAGGTGAAGGATGCACTGAACAGAAGAGGCAGCCTCAACTCAGAAATGAGCATTTCAGGAGCCAGACCCTGCTTGGCAACATCTGTTGCGATTCTGCAAAAAGCTACCCCGAGACAGCCGCTCTTTTTTTTGTTTGTTTGTTTGCTTGGGGTTTGGTTTTTTTGGTTTCTTTTTGAGTAACCCCACAGCAGTGTCACAGGAACTGAGGCCGAGGGCTTCCAACCTGCTAGACTTTGGCAGCACAGAGGCACCGAGGTCCCGGGGTGAAGGCGAGAGCTCAGCAGGAGCCCTGAGCACAGCGAGAAGCAGGCACCGACCCCGGCAGCATCCACTTGGCTGCATCGCTTCCCTCCGGACTCCCCGGACACGGAGCCTGTGCCGACCTCCACCTGAGCCCCTCGACTCAAAGCAATAAAGTAGAGGAGGCGATTTACTCCAGGTAAATCCACTGTGTGCTCAAACACATTGTTCAGCCTCCTCTCCTGCCACCAAAGCTGAGAACTCGCCCTCAAGCAGCTCAGCCGCAGCTTCTCTCCCCATAGCACGGAACTAATTGCCAGTTTCCAATAATCTCTTCCCCTAAAAAAGTGACACTGGTCAGCCAGACTAACCACACACATGTGGCTATTTAATTAAGCACGCCTGGCTCAGAGGAGGGCACAAGACTGAGAAACACAATGAAACCCTGCTAGGAAACCACCACCCCTTTTGTCCAAACTTGTGTTATTCCTGGGGGAGCACGACAGGATCACCCCATCGATTTGGAAGATAGTTTGGGTCAGTAGATGACCAAAACCATCACCTCATTGGCTGTCGATGATGTCATGCCCGTGCATTAATCCCCAGTGACTGCAGGTTTAATATCACACATATCACCACATCATCTACATAATGACAAGGAATGAGAGGCTTAGAGGAAATTACTGGAGCAAAGGATAAAGCAACTTGTTGAAACAGGGGAAAGTTGCATCTCTTTGGTGATTATCCCCAGCTTTCCTTCTTCTTTTCGAAGTGAAGTTGGTGGGGTGAGGAAATCACACATGCCTTACTGAAAGGTGTGCGTATCGTGGCATCTCTGTTTTAAAGAAAGTAAATCTTCAAGAGCTCCCTCTCAAAAAAGTAAAAGTGCCAGTGGTGAGAAACCAGCTGATCTGGGAAATAAGACTATTTCGGGAGCTATAAATTCGGGAGCTACAATTAAAAACATTTTTTAAAGGGAAAAAAGAAATTAAGAGTGCTGGCCACAAATCGAGCTTGTCCGGTTACTGGTGACATCCTTATCGCTAGAGCAGCTATGGCTGTAAATGAATTACACACACACACACACGTACGCAAATCCTTAAGCCTCGCAGGCTGTCAGTCACACTCCCGGTGCCAGAGCCCGCAGGGTGCCATAAAAACGTGTTTAAAAGAGCAAATATCCCAAAGCAGGGGCTGCCCGGAGCTGCGCAGAGGAGCCCCCAGGGCAGGGGCAGCCGCCCAGATCCAGGTGGCTACTTGGGGAACAGAGAAGTCACCCTTCTCCTCTCCTAAATACAAGTTACCTAGCAGATTAAGACGCTTCTCCCAGCTCTGCCGCCTCACCACCCCCACCACCTTTAACCCCTCCTCACCGGCTCGGATCTCCCTTCCATCCCGGGCAATATGCGGGGACCCTGGGAAGGGAAATCCCAGCCGAGCATCCCGACTCCGCACCTCCCGCCCCCAGCTCTGCCCCCCCGGCACCCCTTACCCGATCTCCGCCGGCTCGTCCGCGGCAGATGATGAGCTGAAGCCCGGGGGAGGCAATGGGAGGTGTGTGGAGAAGGTAGGAAGCATCCAGGGGGTGCGGGGAAACCCAGCCCGCGCTCCAGCTGCCGGGAGGGATGCTCCGCGCAGCCTCTTGCATGGAACGGCGCAGAGCCCGAAGTGGCTTCGGAGCTTCCCCTCCCACTCCTCCTCTTCTGAGCCAGGGGGAGGAAACACACACACACACACACACACACACACACACACACACACACGCAAAGTGTTACGGTTTTCCTTTCTCTCCCACCACCGCGGGGCTCCCTGCTCCCTCCTCTCACTGCTCCCTCAGTCAGCAGCTCCCCGTTAAGTGCAGGGCTAAAACTGTTTGGGTGAAGTCTCCCCCTTTTCCTCCCTCGGCTCCTGGCAGCCGGGGATGCTGCCGGGGAAGATGCTCTGCCTCCTGCGGACAGAGCTCAACCCGGGCTCCTCACTGCCTAACACAGCCCTGACCTTATTTTTAGCATCCCAGCGGGCGCTGCTCAGCCGAGGGAAGAGAAAGAAGATGCTGGTCCAGCTCGCAGCCCGGCCGCGGTTGGCAGCACCTTGTGGAGACAGCCGCAACTTGAGAAGGGTGCAGAGGGTCAGGACCAGGACCTCTCCACACCCCCAGCCCGCCCCTCACCGCACGTCTGATCGCTGCTGCCTGCCTGCGCCACCGCCCTGTGGGACAGCAATAACTTAACGCCTTCGAAAATGTAATTTTAATTGGAAAAAGTGAAAGCTGGTGTTGCACAGACCGACTGGCACTTCGACAGCCTTGCCAGCAGCCTCTGGGAAAGCCTCTGTTTCTGACACTGGCTTTCTGTGCATCCTTTATCAACTTACTTTACACCCTCAGTTCCTCCCAGAGAAAGGAGCTCCCAGGAGCTCCTTGCTCCTTTCAGTGCTTGCTGAAACAGTGATGTACAAATACATCACCAGTGGGAGTCAGGCATTTATTTATCCATAGATATTGGCCCCATTTCTGTGTGAGAGAGCAGTGTCTCACCAATAGTGACCACAGAGCTCAGAGAAACAGTGGGCTGATCTTGGCTACCTTCCCTAAATACTGTTGTGATACCAACCACTGTCATCATCCAGGACAACCATTCCTTAAATCAGAAGAACTGCTGAAAATCTGCCTCCTGGAACAGGGCAGGCTACTTTCTATCCCAGGAAATCACTCATCAGCCACTGATGTGGAATGGCATATTGCTTTTCAAGCTGTCCATGTGCAACTTTTCTAGGGCACATATCAAAACCCACTAAAAATCTCAGCAGTTTTCACACCACAGTTCACTGTAAATTAATAATAGAGTAGCAGACTCTCACATCCTGAATACATTCACTTAGACTGAAAGAAAGGGTCCAAACCCCAGCCTTAGCTCTCCCTCATCTCATGTCAGCAAAGCTCAGCTGTGCTCTTTCCATCAGTGGGAGTCACAGTACAGGCAAAATAAGAGAGAATAAGCCCATGGCATCAGCTCACATTTCTCCACCTCATTCCTTACATGTGGAGCTACCACCTTCTTGTTTACTGCTCCTGACACTTAACACCTTCCAGACCTTCATGAAGCCTAGAAATAGACACAAAGGCAGAGAAGTGAAGGAGCTCCAATATTTGTGAGAAATAGATCTGGGGAAAAGGGAGAGAACTGGATGGGCTGGTGGGAAAGGGAAAGGTTTAGAGGACAGGAGACACCAATCAACAGGGAAAAAAAGTCTGTTATTGCTGCCAGGGGAACATTGTGTTGAAAGCAAGCTAGGCAGGACATCAGACAGGAATTATGTAGGATCAGCACCCTCAGTGTGTGTGGACAGAGCAGTTTGCCTGTCATGGGTGCTCTTCCAACCAGGGTGCTGAGCCATGGGAGACAGGAGTTCACTGCTCTCCCTGACCTGGTGCTCCCTGCACTCACATTTCCCTCCTCTGTCTCAGGCCCATCCCTTTGACTCAGTTTTCCCACCCAGACCATGGAGACAGCACCACTTCTTGTGCAGGGCTGCTGTCAAAATGAATTAAGTGATGTCCTAAGAGTACTTTGAAATGCAGATATTATGCTCACTAGTTTTAATGCCTCTAAAGCGGTCTCCAGATATCTCTAAATCCTCAAGATATCCCTGATCAATTCCTGTTTTACAGATGAGGAAGCTGAGCAAAGGGATGGATTCTTGAGTCCATTCCTTTTATGTCAGACTCTCTGGGTCCCCCTGACCTCACCATGACTTCCACTCCCAGTTGCTGGCCCAGAGTCCCATCCAGAAACACATTTTGCTGGTGACAAAAGGAGCATCACACATGCACTGACTCCACACCTGAATACTGCCCTCCTACAAAGACATTTCCTTTGGCAAATCAATGGCTAGGCTTGAGCTTCCATCCCATCCTGCAACCTGGTGTTACCTTCCTATTTCTGGCATCTCCTGCATCTTGCAGGACCCCCATAAAAGTGTGGGCACTGTGGGGCTGAGCCAAATCTCTCCCTGTGTTTTCCTTGCCTTCATACGTGTACTGGGAAGGAGCAGGACACAGGAGCTTCCAGTCCCCAGGCCTGTGATCAAATTATCTCTCCCTCCGTCACACATCCTAATCATCACAGCTGGCGGTCACGCCAACAATATTAACTCTGCTGAGTAGCTTTCAGTTTTGCAATTAGCAAGGTTTTCTGCTTCCCTCAAAGAAAAAAAATAAGCTTGCACTGCTTAACGCTGCACAGATGATACAGCTACATCCAAGGCCCATGTTAGTGTCTTGAGATGAACCAACATTCTAAGTGCTGTAGATGGTTTAAATCTTTTGAAGATTGCAGTGGTTACAAAGCTCATTATTTCTAAACATGTTTATCCTGCCACTCGTTTGTTTTTTTTTTTGTTGGAAAAATTAGGCACTGCGCAGTTTAAATAAACAACTATTGTAGTACTAAACATTGATTAAAGAAAAGGGTTCGATTTAAATTATTAAGTGGCAAGATAAAAAGCATCCCTCTCTTTTGTGCACCACTTTATTCAGAAGTCAAACTTCTGCAGTCTCACTGAATGCTAATGAGCAGCATAATAATGCACAAGGGCAAGAGGGGGCTGAGTAATTAAAAACAGAGGCCAGAAATCAAAGGGCTGGAAAGATACTCACCAAAATAATTCAATTATACATTAGAAACCTGGGATAATCGAGACACAACCCACAGTTTCATTCATCATTATCCCCCAATTTAATATCCATACTGGGTTTCTGTACACAAACAACAGCAACTGGGACTTGCGTCAGCTGAAGAGACAAAGGCAACGTGCACTGGGGTCCTTCTCTCATCATTCCTACCTTGAAAATGGCTTCACTTGACTGAGTACATTCTCAGTTAAACTGGTTTAGAGAATTATTCTTAGCCATGAGCTATTTCTGCATTGGTTATGTATTCCTTTTCTCCATAGCTTTGCAATTAATTAATACAAATCTCCACATCCACCATTTTAGCTTTCCTATAAATTCATCTCCTACCTCTCTCCTTGGCTTCACCTCTTCTTGTGGCTTCAGACTTTCCTGGTTATCCACAAAAACCTGTGTCAGGCAAAGCAGCAGGTAGGTTCATTCAAGATTCATTTAGTTGGGATCTGGCAGCAGGAGCTTCTGAGGTTCTCATGCAACAGAAGCTGGGTCAAAAAGCCCTAATGTAGCTTTCCAGTGGCACCACTTTTATGGGCCAAGGAATCTCAGAACAGCTTTTAGCATCCAGAATGGCAAAGGGGACACACACAGGACTGTGGATTCAAGAAAATTCCAGTGTCATGTGATAAAAGAAGGGGAAAAAAAAAAAAAAAAGAGCCCCCCTGACCTGTTCAGTGGTTTTGGGAGAACAGCAGAGGATTTATGTGATTTTTTGTCTTGATGCAATAAGCCATGATCAAGCCTAGTGCCCTTGACACTGGTAACAGCTTCATGGAGGAAAGAAACTCCAAGTGATGCATCATCAGGAACCATGGAAAAAAACCAGAACAAAAATGAAAAGAAGTTTCCAGCTGACAAAGGAAAGATTTGTTGTCTGCAAAGTCTGTGTGTGCACAAGTCGTTTCCTCCCTTCTGGCACATAATTAAGACCACAACAGGTGAAAACTGTTGGAAACAACCAATTCTGCAAAAAGAATTTCAGCAAAAGCAACTCTCAGTTGTATATCAGCCTTCTGAGGAGTCAGAGCCCAGTTATCTTGCTGGAATTTTTAAGGGTTTAAGCACAGAGACTCCAAGGTGTCCCTAATGAGTGAAGAAGTCAAACAAAATAGTGCTGTGCTTCACAAGCAGAGGAGCCTGTAGGCCAACACAGGTCACAACATCAAAGAGTAAAAAAGGGAAACAAGTTTCTCAGGTCAAATTTTCCCAAACTGGAGGTCTTAATTAAAATGAAGGTTATGACTTTAGCAGATGGGTGCCATTTAGTACAGTCCCAGCTATTACCAAGATGTGCCGCATCTTCAGTTTAGAATAAAACACTCAGGGAGAAAGAGCAAGAGCACTTTAGCCACCAGTTTCTGGCAGCAGAAAATGTGGATTTCTCCAAATTTCCCCAGCCCTATCAGCTGCATTTTTCTCCATCAGAAATACAGCTCCTTCTGAAGTGACTCAGCTTCCCCACAAGAAGATGTACATCCACTTTTGAAAACAGAGATCATTAAGACAAACACACCAGCCCATAATGTGAGCAGCAGCTCTGTTTGCCAAGGGGGGAGAGGGGAATGTACAATTTAAGATATAATTTCAACATATAGTGAAGCAGAGAGCAAAATACCTCCTTTCCCCCTCATTTTTCTAATGAGGAATTGGTTTTTAGGAGAGAAGACACTAACATACTCATTGCTTAATTTTGCAGAGGGGTTGAATAGAAGTGGAAATCTAAGTCTTGAGGCAGAGCCTGAGCTCCACAGAAGCCTCACTGTTCAACATTTATTTCCCAAGTTTGGGGATGAAATAGTCTAACAGATATTTAAGTGCCATCCATTTCTGAGAAGCATTCTGGGGCAGTAATTCTAACAGGACAAGTCAGCTGTAATGAATCTCTTTGCTTGGTGCAGATGGGGCCTCACTTTACTCACATGCTTTGCTTCTTCCACTTCTTAAGACCACATGGAGACAAGAGGAAGGAGCTCTGGCCTCTTACCTCACCTACCTTAAACAACCCAGTGGCAATCAATAAATGAACTTGGTGTTTTTTAAATATGCAATCACATGAAATAGATTACAGAAGTGAGAAAACCCAGAATGATGCCACAAACACAGACCTGGGCTCTGACTTCTATCAGTATGAGATCAAAGCAGAGTACTTGTTCATTTAAAGCTCAAAGCTGCACTATTTTCCCTAACTCAGAACCCATTGCTGAACTCTGTAAAGCAGAAATCTCAAGCAGCTTGATATTCCTTCCCCAGTAAATAACAATTTACAAAGGAGGGGGGAAAATCTCCCTTCCCTTCCCCTCCCTCTTTCAATTCATTAAGTTCAACTGTGATAACCAGTGAGGCATACAGGAAAGGGTTAGGTATCTCTGCCTCTGAATATTTAATTCAGGACTAAATGTAATGCACAGCATCCTTTATACCCCTGGGAGATCAGCAGCCAATATGCCAATGAATATATCCTGACAATAGTGATATTTTCTGCACTTTGGAGGCATGAGTGACATTTGCTCACCACATATGTT
Source organism: Calypte anna (assembly GCF_003957555.1). Lineage (NCBI taxonomy): Eukaryota > Metazoa > Chordata > Aves > Apodiformes > Trochilidae > Calypte > Calypte anna. Next base: position 16,468,056 of record NC_044258.1, read on the forward strand.
ACATCGGATGCTGAGGTCTACACTTGTGAGAAATTAATCAGAATCCATCTGTTTCCCTCTCATCCTGGACAATTTCATTACAACTTAACCAAAGATTATAGGATTCCCATGTCTGTGCCCCAGCCCCCAGCCCAGTCTTGGTGTTTCCATACTGAATGATTAAAGCTGCTTAGTTTAAGTAAGGTCAGAAACAATTTTCCTTCCTGCAGGGAAAGGCATAATGCTCATGAGCAGGGTCCCAAATCTGCTCTAATTACATGTAGGTAAATCCAGAATATCCCTACTCAACCAAAAAGGGGAGGGATTAGATTTCTCATGGAGCAGGATCTGGACCTTGATCCTGCAGTGGATGTTTCTGGGGGCTGATTTTGATCAGGCTCAGAGGTGGCACCAGATCAGTCACTTTGCAGGTCCTCTGGAAGGTTTTCATTTACCTAGAGCAAAGGGATGGTTCAGCCTTCCTGCAGGGTTAGGAGATATTGTGCTGTTGTTAAAGGGCTCTGTCTTAAAATACTCCCTGTACTTACATATGCAGCTTAGCAAAATTCTTTGCTTGTCTCTTATTTGCTGGTACCTCTTAAATTCAATGTTGTAGCAAGGGTGAACTCTGCACAAAGATTGCTTGGACTCAGCTGATTTATAATGTCAATCTTGCATAGCAGTGGATGTATTTGCCTAAAAGTGGGGGTTTCTAAGTGCTCTTTGGATGAGGCACAAATAGTACAAAAAAAAAAAAATCCCCCAAAAGCATAAATATTAGTGGGAATCTGGTACCTGATGTGAGGTAACTGTTGCAGCCAAGCCTGCTAATGTGAGCTTTCCTGAATGGCAGAGAAGCCAAAGCCATACATCAAAAATTGTCCCTCTGGCAGGTCCCAGCTCCTCTTCCAGGTCCCTTTTTAGGGCAGCAACACCTCCTGTACCTGCTGCCAACCCAAAGTCTTTCAGTCACTTCCCCATGAGTGGTTTTGCTGCTGGCTGAGTGAAGGAGGACACTTGGAGATGGGATGTTTCCCACCAGCTCCAGCAGGACCCCTCACCTTCAGCTATGGCTAGGACTGAAGCATGGGTCTGACTTCAAGTCCAGATGCAGCCCCATGAGATGGCAGAAAGTAGGTTCTGGTCCAGCTGCTGGACAGGAGCAGCAGGACCCCAAAAGGGTTTGGTTACCATGGTTCCCCTAAAGTAAGCAAACATCCTCCAAACATCCCCCAAAGTGCAGCTTCACAGGACCAATCCCAAAAGAGGAAGGATGCAACCAAGCAAAGCTGCTCAGGCCCTAGAAAGAGCAGCTGTAAGAAACAGGTTGTGGCAATGAGATTTATCTACAAGCAAAGAAATCCATCCAGCAGTGGGGAGGTGGAAGCTGAAGGGAGATGAGATCCTCAGAGCCAAATGCCACTCAGGCAGCCTGAGCTGGGAAGCAGCAGGAAGCTCCCTGACCCCATTTGGAGCTGTGCTGCCTTCCCCACTTCTCACAGCTATTATTCCAGCTGACTTGCAGATACCCCACAGTTATTTTTGAAATGAAGGTGCATTCAGATCAGGCTGTCACAGCCTGTCTTTTCAATCACAAGTTACTTGATCAGATGCTTTTTTTTTTTTTCCTTTCTCTGTAACATAATCAGATGATACCAGAGCTTTAAAGAGGACCTATATTCCAGCTCCAGCCCTGGATACTTCCTTGCCCAAAAGATATTGACACATTGGGAGAGAGCTATAAAAGAAGAGAAAGATCTTGCATAAATTAACTTATGCTATTTATAGACATGGAGAGCAGTCTATCCATGGGACCATCTGCTAATCTATGTCCCATGGCAATTGAAGTCAACATTTCACCATAGCTTCTCCACCAAGGACTGAAATTATGCACTGTGCTCTTTTTTTTTTTTTTCATGTAACACTGCCTTACACCTGTGCTGTTCAGTGCCTCTTTTCAACTTTCCATACCACTTCCTAAAGCCACTCTGAGTGCCTGCTACAAGAAAGGAAAAAACTCAAACTGTTCATTTTTATTACTATGAGGTCAGGAAACCAGCAGGTGACAAAGGCTCTATTTATTTCATCGATTCTCAATAGCCTTTCTGTTTCAATAAAAAAGAAAATAGACTTTACACCCTAAATTAATGAATTTATAGATTAGATAGAGAGCAGACTTCATACAGTTAAATCTTTTCACTGCTCCCTGTTATAAACAATTGTGGTCCTTGTTATACATACACTTTCAGAAGCTATTTATGATTTTGGACATCATGTTTTTAAGCATCCAGCCCAAGATGCTTTTCAAAATTAATCAAAAACCTCTGAGCAGATTTCCCACCATCTCCTTTTCCAAGGAAAGCTGGAACTGTAAAAAAACCTGGCATCCAAAGGATTTGGTTTTGAAAACATATAAAGACAAAAAAACACCTGTACTGAATGGTTAGCTTGACCATACTGTAGATACTACAGAATTTTCTGAACTTAAAAGCTCACATCCTACTGCCTTATTCTGCATTTTTTTTTTTGTACACAAGGCATTTTTATTACTCTATGTAATTTTAATAATTTACACTGGCACCATCACTTTAGCAACTGCATTCACTGCATTTAGCAACAGGAATTACATTAAAATCAAGGAAGAAAGCACAGAAGATTCGATCAACAGGAAGATTTGCCAGGAAGGCAGCCATACAGCAGGACTGAAGGACTCTTGCTCAGGTGAAAGGTATTATTTTACAGAAATGGAAGGAAGGGATAAACGTTTCATGGACACTAATACATTTGGTTAATTAAAAAGAAAAAAAAAATGATGGCTTTCTTAGCCAGTACGTCAATCAGTCACAGGAATGAACATCTGAAGCAGTGCTCCACCTCTGTCATTCCTGAAAATGCAAACAGCTTTTTTTTTTTTTTCCCATCTAGGTGGAGATGTGTGCATGTGGGGGAGAGAAAGGAATGGAAATGCTCAGCAGTGACAAAACCAAATATTATTCATTTTAGTCTAAAACTTATTGCAATCACAAGACAGAAGTTGCATGGGAACAGAGTTCTGCAAAACTTATGCTGCTCAAGCCACTCTGTTTGGGATCAACCCTCTCCCAGATCTCCTTTCTCTTCCCAGAGACTCCCCAGAACTTTTTCCTGTCTCATTTCCACTTTCCAACACAAAACTCTGAGAGTGATGGTGCTGAGGAGGAGCTTTACAACCATGCCTGTCTTCCCAAAGCTCTAAACTCTCTGCTCAAAACCTAAAGGCCCTCAGGCAAAGTCCTAGAGGAGAAAACCTGGTGTGATACTTTCCCTCAGCACCTAAAAAGGTATAAACAGACCATTACTGACTGCAGAGATAACATATAGAGTATACCAGAGCATAGATGTAAGGATTTGTGGAGAGGTTTTAAAGCCATTGTTGTCCATTTTTGCACATTAAAACCCACAAAGATATTTATTTAGAGCACTAAATCATGTCGTTTCTCTGGCTAGATTTTTAACTATTAAAATATTCATTGTGCACTCCAAGAATCTCAGTGCCAAGTATTTATTTTCATTTTTTATAACCTTTTAAATAGCTTCCTTAAAATACCTCCAGGTAAACATATTGCTCTGAGAGAAAAATAAATAAATAAAAAATCATACACTGAAAATAAGAGCTTGTTGTAAAACACCAAAAAGAGAGAAATGAGACATCAGGCACTGGTGAGGATCTGCCCATCAGCAATGGCTTCTGGCCACTGTACAACAAAGGGGTGGATTCCATAAATTTCTGTGCTGAGGGCAAACAGAAAGGGCATTTTTTCCAAAGTGGAAAGTTTTCACAGTGAAAGTTCTTGGGGCTTCACATCAGTAGATGTAACTTCTGACTGCCAAGAAGGCTGAAAAAAAAAAAAAAAAAAAAAAAAAAAAAAAAAATAGAAAGAAAAGCTTCTGTAAAGGAGATACTTGTGTTAAAACCTCCTTTTTAGATTTCTTTTCAGGTGGACAAGATTCTTTTCTGAGGTGGCTGGTTGGCACTGAGAGAAATCACTGCTTACTGTTTGAAAAATCTCCCCTTCATCTTGTTATTCCCTCTGACTGAGAGTGATGCTCAGTACCAACCAGTCCCCTGAGCTTGCAGGCAGGGTGCTGGACCCAGTGCTGCTGCTGCTGCTCTCCCCCAAAACAAATCTGTGCCTCCACCTTCCTCAGGAGGACCAAGAAGCCACCTGCATGGATCTCCTACCCTGGGAGCTGCCCTGGCCCAGGTGAGCACCACATGGGGATGCAGAAGGTGATGCAGGACTGCCACAGGGGACAGGAGGAGACAGGAGGGGACAGCAGTGGGCATCTTGTAGCCAGGGTGTGATGGAATGAAAGACACAGCTGCGTCACCAGCTCCTCCCAGCACTGGTTTCCTGACCACAGGATCAGGAGCCCAGCAGAGGTTCAGCCCACCTCACCCCATAGATTTCAGCAGGGTGGCAAATCAAACGTTTTCTGCTTGGGAAGACACTTTAGAGCCTCTGACAGAGACCAAGGCCAGGCTGGCTCAGATGCCTTCACACCCCAGTGATGTGGCTGCTCCTCACCCTGCAGCCTCCTGAGCTGGAGATGCTGAATCTGATCAAATGCAATTTGGCAGCTGTAGAGCTCGGTTACAAACTGCCTGGGAAGAGATTACCTTCGGTTTCAAGAACATTTCTTTTCATCTAAAGAGAAGCAGAAACCTCCCCTCTCCTCCCCGTGAAGCCTCTGCTTTATGCACGGAGCCAACCTCATTCTTGAATAGCAGAATTTGAGCGAATAAGTTCCTCTCTCCAGTCCCTCCTGTGGTTTAACTTCTTCCATAAGGAAAAAAAAAATATTTTTACTGCCCTGCTGTTTCTTCTCACAGAGGAAGAAACCAAAAAGTGAGACCCAAACCTGAAAAATTTCACTGAACTTCTACCAGCTGCTTTGGCATCTTCTCCAAGAGCTCCTTGGAGGACCAGGGGAGGCAGCAGCATCCTCAAGTGATTTCATACAGAACTTGGGCCATTGCTTCTCTGCCCAAAGAGGTTTCACTCTGCACCTACTCAAGTGTAGAAAGCAGAAGAGGCTGTTTACTCCAAGGAGTAAGGGATGTGCTTGTACATAGTTATTCCACCTGCTTTATCTTTCTCTCCCAGACACCGAGATTAATGAAAAAAAAAAGGCAAGTAAGAGAAGGCTGCATTTGTAGACACTGACTACATTATTACTGAACACAGAACTTAACACTAGACGTCTGGGTCAGTTAAAAGGTGACATGGATTTGTGAGAAAATGCATTTAGTTTATTTATGGGCAGCAGAGAGACACACTGGATTGTCTGTATCAAAGGCCTTCCCAAGCAAAATGCTCCACTCAAGGTAGAGAAAGGGAAGATGTCACCCAGCTGGGGAGGAAACTTGTCCTTTTTCAACAAATCCTTGGGCATGCAGCACGTTAGGTATCATTAAGGGACTAAACTTGTACTGAAACATGACCTCCTATTTCCACAAACAAGTCTCTTACCTCTACCACATTTATTTCCTACAAACTCTTTGATTTTCATTTAATGTCTATCTAAAAGGCCAGAGACCCAGGCACTCGGTTGCACTGACATTATCTCTTAATTAGCAAAGGTCACTTAATGCTTTTAGTACAATCAACAGTTGCTTTCCTTCCATGATCAACTGCAAGAACATCACAGTTAATGCAGGCTGATTAAAACTTGAAAATCCTCTAGCATAAAAGGATCTCAGGACAAATATAATCACACCATTGCATGTAAATCATTTCCCTTGACAGCTTTGATTGCCACTCCATTAGGGTCTTACTGATTAGCACTGTGCAGCACAGTTTTATAGAAAACATCCTAATCTGTTCAGTACCATCAGGTGGTAGGAGGGGCAGTTCAGGATCTGAGGGTAAATGGTCTCTCCCATACCAGGGGTCTCACCAGAGGACTGAAAAAGCTGGGGGTGAAATTAATCTCCAGGGTGCTCCCCAGCTGCATGTGTTTGACATCCTTTAAAGGGTTCCAAAGCCTTGCCTCAGAAGAAGGAAAACTAAGGGGTTTAACCCTTTATGGGGTTATAACCCCATAATGTTGTGCAAGCACAAATCAGCTTCCTCCTACCTAGATGGAGCTGGGATCCTTGCCTGATTTTGGTGAGGGAAGCCCAACTGGATGTCTGGTGGTGAAAGATTTGTTGAAGTAAATGAGTTTTTTGGGAGTAGGCACCATGTTCAGCTCAAGAGAGATGCAAACCTTCCCACTCCAGAGTCACCTGCCCTTCTAAGAGACACATTTTAAAAGCTGAAAGCAAACACAGGGCCCCTCTCACTAGTCCCTAATAGTTTTGTTAATTCTAATCCTTCTGACTCATGCACAAAGCAAACTATTCCAGAAAACCAGTGGCAGGAACTCCTTTATAATCCCTGTATTATATCAGTCACTGAGACTGCAAAGTCACTAAAAGGAGGAGAGCTCTTACTCTGCCTGTTATAAATTAACCAAGGCTTCTTAGGCTTGGTAGCTTTCTATTGCTAGACAAGAAGCAGACGTCAGAAAACATATGGCAAACAACAAAACCAGGATGAACCAGACCCAAACAAATAGAGCAAGCAATTCTATTTAAAAAACAATCACCCAAAGCTCTCTTGGAATGGCCACTGCTGGGTCGTTTTCATCTCCTGTGCTGCATGTAGGTTATGAAAGGATTTAGTTTCCCAAGGAAAGAATTTGAGCCCTAAGGATGCAGGACAATTTGAAACTAAACAGCAAGACTGTGGTAACATCTGCAAGAGACCGAGCGCCCTAAACAGAGAGCAGGAGATAACAGTCCCCTTATCTACGGTTTGGTAAATAATTTCTCCTACCTCAAGGGTCATTACATCTGCAGCTCTTTCTGTCATTTGTGATTCCACTGAGGGGCTGAAGAATAAAGTCTCTACAGGTGCTTATGGCAGAAGAGAGGAGCTATAAATAACATCCATGCGTTCGGCTGCGCAGGGCAAGAAACCTCATTGGCATCCTGAGGTTCCTTCATTAGACACCAACTTCCAGCCCTACAGATCTCAGCAGCTCCTGACATCAAAGCTGGCAGGCAGTCACTCAGCAGCAGTATGAGCCATTAGAGGAAAAGGTTTCTGCTTTTCTACATCCCAAAAGCTCCATAATCCCCTCCGGAGAGAAACGGGGAGTTGGGGATGGCAGGGGAAGGAACCCTACCAAGTGTCACTTTCCCAACCTGCTGAACCAGCAGAAAAATCTTCCTCTCCAGTCCTAAAGCTTCAACTCTTGAGGTGAGGGATAAAATCCAATCCCCACTGGGGGGGTAGCACTCACATTTGCTCCAGCAGTGGAGCAGGAGGCTCAGCCACCACCCAGGAACCCTCCCAGCACCCAGCCACCTGGAACTCACAGGAGCAGCTCTGGTGCAGACCAGTGTGTGCTAAAACAAACCTGAACATCTGAGTCTGGGAAGTGTTTCTATTACTTGGGAAAGGATTTAAGCTCAGGGCTGGTGCAATTCTCCATAGTGGTCCCCAGACCAGCAGCCTCAGTGCTGCCTGCACAAGACCAGCATGAACAGAAGCTCAAGCCTGAGGGAATCTTACTGCATGGGTGCTGTTTTTTGGAGAGTTCCCTTAAGCTGAAGAGAAGGCAAGGAAAAACTGAGGGAGATTTAGTGTACAAAGGTATCACACCTAAAAAAGCTGAGGAGAAGGCAAGGGAGCACTTAGCTCAGGCAGGCAGAGCTGGACATGTAAGTGATGCACAGAGATCTCATGAGACAAGGTTGGGACAGAAGTGACAGCTGGGCTGAAGAAATAGCATTTTAAAATCCAGAGCCCTGTCAGGAAACCCAACTGCACGGCCAATAGGAAAGTTCAATAAAAAAGGGCAGGCAGAAAAAAAGGTACATAAGGTACATAAATAGATGCTTATTCAATAAAGCAAGAAATGGAACAGCAAAATTGAGCAAACAAGGCTGCTCGGTGATGGGAGACAGCCTGATTTATTTGCCTTGCTGAAACACAGTAACATGGAAAACACAGCAGGGAAACTGTGCTGTCTGGGTAGGAATTATGAAGCAAAGGAGGGTTAGGTCATGGCTAGAGCACCAGAAAGAGCTTCTGGAAGCCAGCTTCCTAAAAGAAGAAAAATGACACAGATGATGCACAATTGATGCAGATGTAGCTGGAGGGTTTTACTGTGGGCTCTGGGGAGAGAGAGGGAATTTTATTTTTTTTTAAATCAACAAGAGAGTTTATAATAAAGCAGTAGTGACTTCTAATTACCTGTATACAACTGATTACAGCCCATGCCACAGTGACAAGCTGTTTCTTAGCAACTGAGTCAGCTTTTAGAAGGGCTGGTTCCAGGGAGAGAAGCTCCCATCTCCTGGGGACCAAAGTTTAGTGATGAACTCTACCTGGACCATTAGGTTTTAGGGCTGCAGTACACTATAGTGGTGTAATTTACCTCCCACAGGTTAAAAAAAAATATATATTTGGGAACACAGAGTGGAATCAAGCAGTCCTGTAAATGAGGATATTCTCAGTGTAGATGCCCAAGTGTTTCTGGCAGAAGAGGGGTGCAGCATCACCCAGCTGGCAGCACAGAGGCAAATGAAACCCAGCAGGGTATGAGGGCCAGAAGGCTTCACCCAAAAACTCTACAAAGAGCTTTTGAGCCCCCAGTGCAAAGATCCCTTCTCATTAACATCAGGTGTTCCCTTTTTGAGAAAATCCAATTTTCCAGCCACGATTCCTTTTTTTCCTTGCACAAAGAAGTTGATTATTTTGAGACATCACTCAAGGTTACACACACCTAGGTGAGCAATGTGTTTCTGCAGGGGAAAACTACACTTTTCCACAAGTTAATCTGCAAAAGAAGAGAAACTCACTTATAAATCATACAATCTTTGAAAAAGTCTTGGGCAAAGGCACTGGCAAGGGGCTGTTGAAGAGCTGAAATATCCAGGAGAGTCAGAGTCTTGCCAGCTCAAGAACTGGTTAAGAGACAGGCACAGATGGTTAATTTTTAAGAGGATCAAAGCCCTGCATCACTGTTGATGTTAAATAAATTAATGAGCTAGAAAAGCACGTAAAGAATAGAAGTCAAATACCACAGAGAAGCTGGAGAAACTCCAGGGGTCTGGGAAATGATACAGAAAAATAGAGAAACACCCAGGGCACGATGCAGCCCTGCACCTTCCCAGACACAAACCTCTTAATCCATTGGAAACCGATTCCAATAACAATTAATAGTGAAAAAGAACAAAAATAAACAGTTTCCTACAAAAGCCCTGCCAAAACTTTTCACTTTGAACCACTGATTGGGACAGTGGCTGCCAGGGGAAGTGTCACCATGTCAAATGACATCAGCCCCCACCTCTGATGCAATCCGAGTGCCACTGAAGTTCCAGGAGGGGAAAATAGTGGAGTTCAGCCCCACCCTCCAGCTTGGATGAATGGCAAAAATCCAAAGTGTAACAAAAAAACCCAAAACCAAACCAAAACAAAACACCAAAAAGAAGCAATTCAGGTTTGGTTAACTCCAAGAGGAGGTAAGTAACAAACTATATTGAGGGGCAAATTGAAAGTTGGACACTGCTGTTTAATGAAGAGGGGGACAGAAAAACAACCAAACAAACTTAAAAAAAAAAAAAAAGAGAGCACCTTGAGTGAGAGGAATTTAAAAAATGGTAGAAATATATTCTAGGGGACAGGAAAACTGCAAGGAACATGCTGTACTTACTTCACAAGATGCTGATGTCCAGCAGGATTTCACCCAAGGTAGGACTCACACAGGGATCCACAGTCTCATTCCTTTTTATCCTTCTTCACTTCAATGTCCCCAGCACAAAATTCCATAAGCAACATTCAGGAGAAAGTTTCCTGCTCTGATGCAGCACAATGCCCGTGGAAAAGATGCTTTAAAATTAAAAATAATCTGCCAACAGAGGAGTATTGACAGTGTAAATATGATATTGGAGAGCTGTGAGAAACTAAATACAAGGACAAGGAAACACGGTTTCATCTAGAGAGGTCAAACCCCAGAAAGCTTTAGAAATAAGGAAAAAAAAACTTTTTCAAAACAAAAGGCAAAAATGTTTAGCTGAGGACTGAGTCAGTGGGATCTGGGATCTCCTCATCCACATCCCTTCTGCTGAGATCAAGCTTCTGCCACACAGGGAGGGTTTGTACTTTCCACTGCTGTCCCCAAAGTGACAACAGGATCCCCAGCTGATGTCACTGCATGAAGCTAATATTGAATGTTTCAAACCTGATCAATAAAATGCAATTTACATTAAATGGCCAGAAAGCTGTCAGTTTTATTTTTTAATCCCAGACTTTCTCACGTGTTCCTGATTCAAAAGGAAAACATTATGGTTATTAAGCAAGTAAGGATTGATTTATTACACAGCATTTGGAAATATTTTCTTTGAAGCATGCATTAAAAGGTCATATATTGCCAGGTTTTTCTCTAGGTGGAATGTTAGAAACACTAAATAGATATTTACCCAGGGCAGTTTTTCAGCCAAGGGCATCAAAAGAAGATTTGGAGTATCTGTGTTCTTCTTAACTCCTCAATTTACCAACTTTTTGTGTTTACTCTTTTTCTATGAAGTGTTTTAATGTTCTGCAGTGAACTGATCACTTTTTCTTTTGTTAGGGAAAAGCAGTTCTATAAAGAACTCGATGCCTTCCAGCCCCACTGAACCGAGAAGCAGAGCTGCCTTGAAGCTCTTACCCACAGAAACTGGGGTGGGGGGAAGAAATGACACAGTTGGCAGCAATTCAAACCCCAAACCCAGGAAGCAAAGAGATTGCTCAGAAGAATTCAAATCAAAGCATAACTCAGACTTCAAAACATGCAGCTGCATTTTTCACCATCACTTGCTGTGGACAGTTATTCAACTTTATAACAAAAAAACAGGGTGCCCTCTTACCCCCACCCTACCTAAAGTGCCATCAGGCCATTCACCCACTCAGAAGAGCTCCCAGGTTTCAAAGCAACCCAGGTTCAAGCATCATTTCAGCACATAACTCAAGTGCTTTGCTGGAGCTGTAGCATCCAGATCCTCCCTCACCAAGTGGGAGAGCCCAGGAGCTGGGGGCAGAGGGACCAGAGCATCCCAACCTGCCCCTTGCAGCTGGAAAGCTGCTGACACAGACACACAAATAGTATTAAGCCACCAAGGAAGGGGGGGAGTTTTGTAAAGCAGAATGCAGGCTGCTTAAATTATGAATTAGGAGGCATCAAAGAATGTGTACGTAAAAGGGCAGAGAGGGAAGGTCTGATATTTTAGACTACACTAGGCCATAATGAATAAATTATAAGAAAGCCTGTATACTTTACTAAAGATAAAGATGTCTAGCAAAAGAAAAGTTCTTACCCTTCTCCTCCCCCACTGGGTCCCAAATGAAGACAGAGCTGAGAGCTCAGCCAGTCCATGAGGTTTTTTCCACATACACTTTCATCTGGACCAAGGCATCTTTATTCAGCAGCATCCACTCTATCTTTGAGCCTCTTACACCAGATAGAAGTTTGCTTTTTTTTGTTTTCCTGCAGTTCTCCAGTCATAACAAACTCAGAGCACCCAGTCAGTTTGACAAAGCTGAAGTGATAGGTAGGGGACACGTTTCATTACACTATCAAGGCTTTGGTGTGGTAATTGGTGAAGAAACAATCCTGAGCTGTCAGCTCCATGCACACACCTCTCCACTGACTCATGAGCTGGGGTGATGAATGATGCCCAGTGGTGGTCACTGGATGCTCCCATCCTCCTGTTTGGCATCCTCACAAAGCCCTGAGCAGCCTAACTCTGCCTCCTCATCAGGGACAGGGTCCTTCAGCCACCTCCTGCACATCCCAAGGACCAGGGAAAGTTCCCACCACGGACACAGGACCACAGGGAAGTTTTAATTACCTGCAAGGTGCAAAAGATCCAGTGCCAAAGAGGGATAACCTCAGCTGCAGTCTCCAGCAGTTGCACACAAACTTCCTTGCACGTTGAGGACCTGCCCGTGTTCCTCACCTGACAGACCCACAGCAGAGAAATCCCAACCTGGGGCAGTCCCTGAGGGACCTTCAGTGTTGGTGGCAGCCTCCCACTTCACACAGGCTCTGTCTCAACCCTGCTCCACTGAAAGGAAAAGGGTGGCTTGCAGGTTTCATCACTTCTGTTGACAGAGGATCCCCAAAAAGCCCGAATTCAAACACCCAAGTTATGATGGATGGATGGATGGATGGATGGATGGATGCCTCCTGCATCACAGAAAGGGAAAGCCTCTGCCTTCTTTCAAAACATCCCTCAGATTACAAACCCCACCTCACTTCCAACCTTCTTGCATGGTAAATCAACAATTACCACCCTGTTTTAACTTTTAAAGGTTATTTTTAGTTTGCTCAGCTGTTGGAAGCTGTGGGCCAGACAGCAGGCAGAGAAATCAACTCCACCAACTTGAACCAAGGAGCAGAGGCAGTGAAGGACACCACATCCCCCCTGGGGATAGCTCAAAGGTTTTCAAAGCTGCAAAGTCAATCAATTCCATTCTTAATGACCAACTGTAGGACAAGTTTGGAAAAGAGACAGGCTGCAAAGCACCAAATTTAAAAAAAAAAAAAACAAAACATTCTTGTAATCAATTGTTGGGTTTTTTTAAAAGAATAACTCTATTATTTTCTTACTATTTTCTGCAAGTCAATGGTCTCCAACGACATTAGATGCACACTCAGTCTCTCACACACCCTAGTGAACTAAACTGGAGAAGTAATTAGGTAGTGAAAGGTTCACAACTGAGTCATGTGAAAATCAGAACTTAGCAGCAGAACAGGAAATGCATTAACTGCTAAAAAGGGACATTTTGGCACAAAATGTTTTTACAGAAAAATGAGAAACAGAATCTTGCTACAAAGGATTAACTGAAAATCATTTTCCAATACAAACTAAGTTGCTTAAAGAGAAACTGAAGAAAAATATTCTGTTCTTCTAGCAGCTGAATAATTCTATGCTAAAAGCGAAAATCTCCCTGGATTAAGTTTTTTTCCAGGCATTTCCTTCTACAAACAAAAAAGAGGGAAAACCAAAACCATCATCTGCAGGGGCAGTTGCTTTGTTGTACTCTTGAGCTGACTTTGCATTCGAAACGAGATTTCCTTTGACAAGTGACTATTGGAAAGGGCTCTGGTGCCACCTACTGCTCTCTGCTAAAACAGGGGCTGAATTTTGCTCAGTTTTACCTGGAAATGGCACATCCATTCCAAGGCTTTTCCAGCCATCAGAGACCAAGGGAACAAGCAACAGCCCCCTTGGAGAATGCTCCTCTGAAAAGCTGTGGGGAGCAAAGAGATTTAATTTAAATGTAATGAACTCGATTACTGACCAGACAACATGGACTGCAACTTCTGAACTGCTGATGTTCAGCAAGAACTGCAATAACCCCACATTTTAAGGGATGGGGTGTGGAAGCATTAGACAATGGATTTCTCACCCAAAGGCTTCATCCATTTTGGGTTCTATGTCATTTCAAATATTTTTTCTAACAGCCAAAACTGTAAATTGCTCGATTCCCCCAAAACAGAAGCTACTAAAACTTCAGAGCTGGACTCCCCAAGACCAGCTCAGTCGTGTTGTTCCAGCTCTACCTTTTTCCAGAAAGGTTGCCCCAAGCACACCCAAGAGCTTCCTACCTGCTTTGGAGCCACCCTACTGAGCAGCTCCCAGAGCCATCCCCCACAACACAGCTCCCATCTGCAGGGAAGGAGGATCCAAATTAGAGAAGGGGAGATTTAGATTAGAATTAGGAAGAAGTTCTCTGCCAGGAGGGTGGTGAGACACTGGAACAGGTGCCCAGGGAAGTGGTGGAAGCTCCATCCCTGGAAGTTTTTAAGGCCAGGATGCTCTGAGCAACCTGAGCTGGTGGGAGGTATCCCTGCCCGTAGCAGGGGAGTTGGAATTAAATGATCCTAAAGGTCCCTTCCAACCCTGAAAATTCTATGATTGAATGAAATAGGAGCCTTGTGGCCACTGCAGGCTCCTGCTAAGGTGACCTGGGCTGAAGTGGAGAGATCAGACACAAGGCAAGGGCCACAGGATGGAGAGAGAAGGAGCAGCTCCCATTCCTAGCAGGTCAGGAGCTTCAGTAGCTGCAGGTTTAGCACCCTCACTGTGCTGTGAGATGAGGAACTGAAATGCAAGGAGGATGATGAGAATTCAAGAATGAATCATAAAGAGCCAAAGCTAGAAAAGAATTCAGGAGCAGCTCTTCTATTTCAGCCAAAAACGCCTGATCCATGAGAAAGGTGGATGCAGAAGAGTGGGAGTAAGAGCTCAACTTGAAGGCAAACACTGAAACAATGATTCAGTGTTGAAATCAAAGACAATTATCACTTCACAATTATCCCCTCACATTTTACACTTCAGAGCAGATAAAAAGCTCTCAAGGAGGAGGAGTCCTTCAGGTTCACTCCTGCTTAAAAAAATAAAAATAAAAATATTGAGACATTCTAAACCCTGAGTTATCTCATTAATGGTACGAGTTGCAAGATTAACAGCAAAAATTAAACAATTTCATTATTATTTATTTTTTTTAAAGTATAACCTTAGTATTTATAACTGTACTCAAGATTAATTGTCCTGATTTGCCACCACCCCAGCACAAACCATTTCTCACACTTAACCAACTTCCAAATGACCTCACAAAGAAAAAAAAGATGAAAATACATGTTGAAGACTTCTGAAGTAAGAAGGAAAGACGCTGTGTACATCCATAAAATATTTTTTTATTTGAATTACAGATCTTGATTTACTATGTGCATGAAAAAGAGGCAATCCTGTGAGCACTCAGGACTGGAAATCTTCATTAAGACCCAAAACTAAATTCATCAGATTGATGCCAGTGTGCCAGTTAAATACAGACTCTGAGCTTAAGTTAACTGGGGAGAAAAAAACCCCAAAAAAACCAAAAAAAACCACCACAGTGACCCAGAAGTAGCAAGGAACAAGATTCCTATGGTCTGTTAGGAAAATATAAACCAGAGCTATATTCTGCCTGAAGAACAAGTGGCCCAAGAGTCTGTTGTATTCCCTCAAATTCCAAAGAGGGCTCAGACCCTCTTTAAGAAAGTAATGACTCAGATCTTTGTGTTGTCCAAACTCTCCCTCAGGAATTACTGGAAAAAAATCCCACTAATCCAACAAAATTTCCCTCTGCTGCCCAAATCATTTTGTGACTTTTTGTAGAACTAATCAACCCCAACAGTGTTTTCATTTTAAACTCTAAAGGTTGAGGAAAACGTTGCCCATCACCTGCAGACGCCGCACTCAAATCTGTTGAAAGTGGTGAATGTTGGCAGGGTATTTTGCCCTTGGATTTACTCCTCCCAGCCTCCCTTTCAGGCATCCAGGCATCTGTTCCACCACTTGTTTTAATGAGTACTAACATGGCTTGAAAGAGAAGCTCCTCATTAGCTGCTCCTGTACAGATTCAAGCACACGCCTGGACTCTCACACCGGCTTCAACACCATCATCTGCAGAGTAGAAAGTTAAAACACACACACAAGATTTCCACAAGCCAATCTTAAAATGCCTGGCGACAAAGTCATCAGTGCAAGGTGACAGAATTGCCTCTGAGGATTCCCAGAAAAAGAAACCTGAGTATCAGTTTGGACCTCAGCACCTCAGGTTGTCACAGCAGGAAAAAGCAGACGCGTGAGCTCCGTGCAATTAAAAGTATTCAAAACATTTCTCTCCAACACCTGGCAAACTATAATCAAAAATTTTACACTTTTCTCCTTATTTAAAAAGGTTTTTATTAAAAAAAAATATCAAATATCTGTGCAGAGTTCATAGTTAAATGTCTTCCTTATTTTGCTTTCATTTGCACTCAAACGTTTTACTGACTTAAGCTTCATATATTTTTTTTTTCCTTTTAAAATCCCACAGGGTAAAAACAGAAACAAACAAACAAACAGAACCAACAACAAAAACCCACACACAAATACAAGAAATTGTCTTTCTCAAGGACTTTTTTCATATCAAGAAGTGCAATTTTGCTTCTATGGTCAGTTTTCTCCATCAGTAAAACAACACACTATGGTAAGAATTGCACCAGATACCTTAATATTATCTTGTGTACCACCCATAATCTAGTTTTTTCCTATGCACTGCTTAAAGTCATGAGAGATCTATATGAAAATCATACTTACAGTATGATATATACCTCTACCAGTATAGGCAGGTCAATAAATGTACTTACACTCTCTGAAATTGTCTATGACTGCTGGAGAATGGAAGTCAATAATATCTACAATTATACCAGTGAAGCATTTACATTTACTGTAACTGTCTTTCTTCTGCATACAAACATATGCTCTGCTTCAAGCCACTGAGACTTGATTATACTGCAAGTCTATCACAGGAACACATTCTCAAAAAAATCCATAACTTAACACAGAACTCCTGGTTTTTATCTCTCTGAACTTGATTCTTCCATATGTCTTTCCAGACCCACTTAAGACAACAGAACTATTCTTTTCACTCCCCCTACCCCTCACTAGCACCAACAAGTCAGTTCCAGAAGGAATTTTGTCTGAAAAAGATCAGATTTGGCTTAATATTTCCTTCACTGAAAACAGTGAACTATGCTACTGGCTTTGGAAGGATTTTCAGAAGTTTTCTAGATTGACTCTGATATGTTGAGATACAAGAATATTACTAGATCAGCCTTTCAGTGACTCCAAGAACAAAGTTCCTCATGACTTTATTTCCTTTCAGCTGCAGCTGAAAGATACCCTACACATAGAATCATTCGTCCTAAAAAACTAGAAGTCTGTTCCATTCAGCATCCTGAACAAGCCTTGAGTTTTATTCCAATTTGCTCAGGTTTTCCATTGCACGGTGCTGTTTTAAGTGAAAACCTAGAAAACACCCAGATTACCTGAAGCTTTAAGTACTCTCTTAGGACAAGATTTCCTTGCTTTGAAATAGAAGTCTGACTAAGCCTAGAGAGCACACCGTTTATATTTTAGCATTTAAGATTACAGGGAGGGGAGTTAATTATATATTAACTGGATGCAGAATCCAGTTAATGCAGAAACTCTGCTCTCTAGCTTGAAAATGTTTCTAAACTTGCAATAGAAGTCTGCAGTGTCTGCTGAATCAAACAGCACAAGTTAAAGCTTGCTTAACCACTTCATTCTTAGAACCACAGTTTTACACAGGAAGACCTTCAGACCTAAAAAACAACACAGGAACAACCAGGGCAAGGACATGGATGGTGACAGAAAGGAATTAACCAACCATGCTGAAACCACAGCTCTGTGTAACTCGACTGCAAATGAGATGCTGAGCAGTGTCTTAAAATAGGAAGACAATTCTTATTCAGATTTTCACTTAGAGGTACAGGGCCACAGCATAAAAGCATCCCACTTCTCAAGAAGAGAAACTGAGGAGCTCTGACAGGCATGTTTCATTCCCAGAGAAACTGTACAGAGAAACAAAGCTGGAGCACTCTTCATCCTCTAACAATTCCTCACATAATAACAGGCATAAAGTATTTAAGAAGTTGGTATCTAGCCCAGAAAATCTTACATGAAATGGATGGACATATCTTTGTATTATGACAAGTATTTCAGATTTTGGAATATAAAAATACAGTGCAAAACCCAAAAAGCATTCTGAAAAATAGTTTTTACATATTGAAAACTCCCAGAACTAAAGAGCAGGATTATAAAGGTAAGGTATGGTGCCAAGAAGTGGATTGACAAATCAGTAATGGGTTATTTCCCTCGTAGAGGTTTACATGGTTCACAGTAGCATTTTGCTTTATGATGTTACAATATTTTAATGGAGCATTATTTAAAAACAGGATTTCAGTCAGAAATCTGATTTATAATTCATCGTGTTTTACCCTAAATGGCCACTTGGAATGCTGTGAAACATGATTTGCAGCCAGAAGCACCAAGTACATAAATTCTTCCACATCAAAGGAGTAGTTTGTAAATTTTGGATGCTCTCCCAGTGTTGGGTGGTGTCCCTAGAAAAATGAAAGAAAGAGAGAAAAAAAGAATACATCTTCCATTCAAAAAAACAAGGATAAAAAAATTGAACATCTGCCATTTTAATATGTTATTCCTGATCCACTGATCTGCTCTGAGGCAAAAGAGTCAGCAAAGGAACTGCCTAACAGCAATGCTACTGATGGCTTGGATTAGTGGCCAATTAATTTCACCTCTCATCATCCCTGAGCCATTAATATCAAATGATTTCTTAATCACAACAGGGAAGTTAATTTGGCCTAAAGAATGAAAATCACATTTCAAATATCAGAGCAGAGACTGACAAAGCAAGCCAACTTTATTAAATGCCTCAAGTGATGGCAGTGGCCATCATTACCTGATCCTGAGGGAACACTTTATTCTTTTTTCTCCAAGTGATGTAGTGAATGCCTCTCAGCCTTGCCAGATCCAGGTAACAACGTTCATCTTCACAGTTGTATCTAGGAGCAGGCAGAAAAATCATAGTTACCTACAGCTGAAGTTTACTGGGGTGAAAAAAAACCCAACGAAGACAAAAAAAAAAACCAACCAACCAAACAAAAACTACTTCAGGTCAAAAAATTTTTTGTCCAGTTCTAAGGCATCAAAACCACTGACAAATTCTACTCCACTGAAAACAAGGGCTACCATCTGTTCTTAAGATGTGGCTTAGGAGGCAGCCTGAGGCACATCTGTATGTCAGACATGTTCCTGTCCTGCTGCAACAGTTCTTGGGCAGCTCTTGGGCATGTAAAAAAAACCCCCTGCATTTCTGAACTTCTTTGGAGACCAGACAAAAATAGTCTCCAGACAAAAATATGCTGCAAAGCATGAGCTCCACAGCCTTCCCACAGCTTTAAGCAGAAATTCCCAGGATGAAGAATTCAGACCTCTTCAGAGAAATGTTCTGCCTTTTTTTTTTTTTTTTTTTTTTCAGTTCTATAGAACTGGAGTATCTATTAATAACCATACTTTGTGACAAAGTATATTTAAAAGGAAGCTATTGCAAAAATTTAGGTAAAACAGAATGACAGGGAGCTGAGCTTGGCCAGCAAGCTGGTGCTCATGTCCTGAGCACAGAAACTTTATAAAGAACCTTTGGGGATATTTAACACCCTGGACATGTATCTTGTCTAATCAATTCACCTGGATAACCAGAATACCACTAGAATATGCAATTGGCTCCTATTTTATTTACTTATACCTCTACTTATTTCATAATTCTAACTTCCTTACTTCCAGTTCCCAGAAGAAGTTGGCAAAAATCAAGTTTGGATGAGGATGCAAAGCAAGCATTCATAATCAAATTCTAGCAAGAGAAAGTGGTTCCTTAAAAGATAAAACCAGGTATTAGGGAGTTGTGTGTGAGGGGAAAGAGAGAGAAATAGACTTACAGTTCAAAAACAACAGCCCAGTCTGGGAGAAAGAGCAAATGGGTGAGTCCAGCTCCATGCATCCCAATGAATATATCAGAGTTGTGGGTAATTCTCAATTGCTCTGAAAATTCAAGTTCCCTGCATACAACACAACACAGGAAACAGAAAGGTTTCAAAATTTTTTCAATATTTTCCAAGAGCCTGTTCAAAAAAATTTTGAACTGAGTCAACTAAATCTAGCCACTCATTCCTAAGTCAAGCATCCTAGGATGATGAGAGTGCTTAACCAGCTCCCTCAGTACCATCCTCCCTTCCTTACCAGTCCTTGGATTTGCAATGGTCAGATATTAGGGCACAAGCAGCTTTGCCTGCAAACAGCTTTCAGCAGCACAGGCACCATGAGATCCCTCTGGTTTCTTCCACCAACTTACGTACTTGTATTTGTAGTCCACCACTTTGACCTCCAAGGTTGATACTGTTTTCAAAGCATTCACCAGCTGGGGAGGAGAACAAAAAGACAATGGTTTGGTGTTCTCCTTCAATTAATTCCTCCCCTGCACTCCAATTTTCACACCCCTCCTCCCCATCAGGGAGTTACAAGGGAGACAGAACGTACTGTGACGGCTAGAGAAAAG